>NC_091742.1:53061414-53223914 GCF_043380555.1 Nothobranchius furzeri
AAGTGCTTTTTATGTGTGATCTGACAATTGATCAACCATTGCTTAAAAATTAAATACAGCTTAGCCAGTTAATTGCTGTGATCATAAAACACGTAAACGGCAGCACGCAGAAATCACGAGGCAACATTTTACGTGACGTTTACTTGTTGCTATGAGTAATAAGACAGAAAAAGCCACGCCAAAATAAGTTTAGGAAGCCCACTAAGAATCGTAATAAAAGCATTTAAAATAAATACCATACACAGTTGAGGAAACGTTGGTTTAAGTACCTGATATGAAGCGGTCGCTGCATAAGTGAAAACCTTTACTCTCGGGATCCCACAGCTTCATTTTAGCCCGGTCACTAGCACGTTTTATTACAATGATCCAACGTTTGCGGTGCTCCGGATCTTGGGGAATCCTGTAGATGGCTCATTCCTTATGTCGTCCGCGTCTGTTCTGCATCCTGGGGCACAACAGGAATCTACCATATTTCCTGTCTGATTGAGTTTTCTGACAATAACAAATAGTCCAGCTGCGGGCTTCTGCATGCCAATATGGCGCCGTTTCGATTTGAACTGTTGCATGCCGGGAGAAGTGACGTCAACTCCCGGAGCTCTATATATACATATATATTGTTGGCATCATATGTATATATACATATACATCTATATGTATACACATACATATATATGTGTGTGTGTGTATGTTTATTGAACTGATGATATTCACATTATTGTGTAAATCACAAAAAAATACAGAGCCAAAAGAAGGAGCCTTAAAGCAGAGTTGTTCCCAAAAATTCTGTGACAGCTGTCAACGCCAAGGGGTCCAACATGAAAGGTGTGTTTATTCATAATGTCTTGAAGAAGCTGCGTTACATCCATCCCTGTGGTGACAATGAATAAAGCATGAGGAAAACACAGGAGAAGTTGTTGGCTTAGGCAAAGGGATGCCACCACTTCTCCCTGACCTAGATTTCAGACATGTGGAGTGGTTTCCTCTCAATATGTTCCCCTTCCTCCTGTTTAAACGCATTTATCATCGCCTCATTTATTTCTAAGCACTGATGGACAAAAAGCTGCAAAAGAACAGACTCGGTCCCACATATGGGCCAGGTTTGCTCCTAATTATTAACAGAAATAAAAGCAGCAGATGCAGAGGAAACGTGGCACTACGTCAAACTGATCCACTTTTAAAGGAAGCTACAGGGAGTGCAGAATTATTAGGCAAGTTGTATTTGAGGAATAATTTTATTATTGAACAACCATGTTCTCAATGAACCCAAAAAACTAATTAATATCAAAGCTGAATGTTTTTAGAAGTAGTTTTTCGTTTGTTTGTAGTTTTAGCTATTTTAGGGGGATATCTGTGTGTGCAGGTGACTATTACTGTGCATAATAATTAGGCAACTTAACAAAAAACAAATATATTCCCATTTCAATTATTTATTTTTTACCAGTGAAACCAATATAACACCTCCACATTCTCAAATATACATTTCTGACATTCAAAAACAAATCAGCGACCAATATAGCCACCTTTCTTTGAATGTCTTGGGCCCTTGGCCATGTCTCTGATTATTGCACACCTTGTGCTTTTGGGCACTCCAGTGATGTAGCAGCTCTGAAATATGGCCAAACTGGTGGCAAGTGGCATCTTGGCAGCTGCACGCTTGACTTTTCTCAGTTCGTGGGCAGTTATTTTGCGCCTTGGTTTGTCCACACGCTTCTTGCAACCCCTGTTGACTATTTTGAATGAAACGCTTGATTGTTCGATGATCACGCTTCAGAAGCTTTGCAATTTTTAAGACTGCCGCATCCCTCTGCAAGATATCTCACTATTTTTGACTTTTCTGAGCCTGTCAAGATCTTCTTTTGACCCATTTTGCCAAAGGAAAGGAAGTTGCCTAATAATTATGCACACCTGATATAGGGTGTTGATGTCATTAGACCACACCCCTTCTCATTACAGAGATGCACATCACCTAATATGCTTAATTGGTAGTAGGCTTTCGAGCCTATACAGCTTGGAGTAAGACAACATGCATGAAGAGGATGATGTGGACAAAACACTCATTTGCCTAATAATTCTGCACTCCCTGTACAGGTTTCTATCCACAAGATCTACATAGTTTTACGGTGGAACTAAACAAAGATCGCACCAACTGGAAACTCCTTGTTAGTTGCTTGTTCCAAGCTCTCGAAAAAGGTTTAAAAGTGTCAAGAAAGAGAAAGCTGTCAGTCAGGTTCAGGGGCTTGGACCGCCTTGACTTGGCTGGATTTAACAAAGCAGACAAGACTTGGCTTAAAGCAGATCTGACTTGACAACATTAATTTGACTTTATTGGCTTGACTATATCTGACTTCTCTTGAATGTCTTGACTGGATTCAATAAAGCAGAAGTGACATGAAAATGACTTTCTTGACTTGACTTGAATTTGACTTACTGCTCACTAAGCTTGGTTTGACTTGTTTGACTTGACTTGGTGAACATTTACATGGAGTTCTGTGGTTATTAGCAAGTGTTTATAGCAGTGGCAGCTAGCTTATTGCAGCTAGATTGCTAACTGTCGAAGTCTCCTCCCTTTCCGGTCGGCTCATGGGTCGCCGGAAGAACGAATAAATGAATGCGAGTCAACTGGGCTGAAAGAGTTATTTTCTAATCCGCTTTGTCTTACGCCCTGGATCGCATGTATGTTGTACTGCAATTTAAATGAAAAGTAATGATGTGTGATTAGACCACACCTGTCACGTACTTTTAATTGTCAGCTTGTAAAAAAAAGTTCGTTGACTACAAATCAGATGTCACCACAATCTCCTCTCTCCTAGCGTAGCTGCTACTCACCACATGATTTATGGTGGTTCTTCCCTCCTGAAAGAAAGGTTTGAAGTTTGCTGAACTTACAACCATTTTCCCTCTGTTTTCATCCGTGTCTGGTTTGATGACACAAATAACCAAAGTGATTCGGTGATGCGCATTTGTAGTCCTGGACTTATTTTCACACAAAACATAAAATAACGATTGCCCCCATTCCAAAATTAGCCGGTTCCCAGCATCAAAATGCATCTTTAAATTTCACGGACATCATATGTGAAAACCATGCGGAATTAGAAAATGGCGTCTTTAGCCCCATTGACCTGCATTCATGTTTTTGGTCTTCCAGAGACCCATGGTCCAGAAGTAGATGGGCGTGACTTAGGCGCCCTATTGCATTGCAAGAATCTCAACCATGATCTCAGAAGTGCAAAGAAAGTGTGGAATTCACTTGAGAAAAGTGTATCATGAAGAGGAACATGACTATTTCATTTTGATAATAAACCCACATTTAACAATGTACTTGCTATAACATTTATGTGTGTAAACTACATACCCTAAATTCAATGTCTGGCAAACCTAAACTGAACAAGTACAAACCTGATCTGCCCTTTTAACCCTCCCTCTGTCTTTATGGGTGACCCCGCGAGGAAAGTTGACCATTGAGCAGGATTGATGGTTTATCTCTTGAGGTCCACGTGATAGGGGTGAGGTGGTGCTCACTCCTCACCCCCGCCACATGGACCCAAGGGATAAACCATCAATCCTGCTCAATGGTCAACTTTCCTCGTGGGGTCACACCCATTAGAACAGTGGGAGGGTTAAATTTCATCATGTAATCCAGGGGGAGACTTACTATTAGTAAAAAAAAAAACTGAATTCATCACTCTTACTAGTAAAAGCAATCAGATAGTGCTGAACCAAAGAGTAGTTAGTAAATACCAGTAGAAGGTCCTGCTGACAGTTCGTTAGAGATGAGTGTGGATGTGAGGGCCGGTGATTACCCCAGTGGGTCAGGTGGACTGCTTGACCTTTTGAACAGCAGGAGTGTTTTCTTAAACTGATTTCTTAAATAAAAGGATGATGACACAAGCATAAAAGTGGAAGAGGAAAAATGTTCCACTGATTTTCTCTTTATGACTGAGTCCTGGTTAAGAAGTCACAACACTCACCTTCAACTCTGTTTCGGAACATCCAGTTCCATCAGTTTCTTCACTGTTAGTTCACCTTTTCAACATGCAGTACTGTAGTAGGAAGAACCCAGCATAGAGATGATTTCCTTTTTCTGGTATAGAAATTGTGAAAAGGTTGTTATTCAATGTCAGCCATTGGTGATGTCTCTTTAAATCACAACAAGAGTACAGCTCTAAGGCCATGCAAAGGTTAAAAACTATTCTTTATGTCTTTATTCATTTCCAATGAAGCAAATTTTCCCACATCCATAGTTTTCCTGACATACTGAAGGTATTTAACCCTTCAAACTTGAGTTTCTCTCAGGGGGCACCATCTAGAGGCAGAAAAATGCATTGCACCTTTAAGCCCCTCTCCGTACTTCAGTGATTACGGCTGGAAGTTATCGCCCAAAAAATTATTCATAACGCTAACATTTCTTTTGTTTACTTTGTTCAATTATATATAAAATTTTCATAGCACTTACTTGTCCATAAGAAATATTGCCAACTCTGTCAGTCTAGGTACTTTTACAAACCCAGGCACACACTCTGTGATTGGCATCTGCATGTTAGAGGACGTTGAACGCTATTGGCCAATGCCGAGTTGTGCTCAATTCCAATTTTATGGTACTCTAGTGGACGGGGGACGGGTTTATAAAAAACTATTTTATCACAGTAAAGGGTCACTTTCACGGATTTCTGAAAAAAGAAGAAAAAAAAAGCAAACATGATTTGTGATAAAAGGAAATAATATTCTGGTTTGCCACTTTAATGCCTGACATATAAAACAATAAAACACTGTCAAAAACACACCTATAAAAATCTGTTTTATTTTATTATGCAACTATCTAACAACATAATGATAATAAAGAAAAGGGCTTCAGGAGTTCTGAGAGGCCCGGTAATAAGTGGATGTGCAGTTCAACCCAGGCACCATCCATGTCAGTCATGTCCTTGAACAAGACACTTCACCTTCCTCACCTGCAGAGGGACCAGTGGCTTCTGCCAGTGCGCCTCAGGGTAGCTGTGGCTACACTGTAGCTCATCACCATTAGTGTGTGACTGATAGTACTGTGAAGCACTTTAAAGTCCTCTGACTTAGATCAATGCTTTTTAAATGTACAACTTCATTGTTTAAATTGATGTGCGAGTCAAACAGGAAATACCCTCTTTTCCTAGCATAAATGCTGGGCTGATCAGCTGATCTAATTTTCCGTCACATAAATAAAATTGTGTAGTGTCCTTTGTCCCTGTCCCAGTGCGTACCCCTGGGGGGGGGGGTCTTACTGCCTTTGACATTTGAGCCGCTCAGCGACCGAGACGACCAACGGTGAGGGAGGACAGCATGTGGCTCACCCTTCAGCTCTCGCCAACAAATAATTCATAACGCTAACATTTACTTTGTTCAAACGTGGCCCGTTAACTGCCGCCCAGTGCCTGACCCCCACCACTGGTCTGAGGTGAATAACGCGTCTGAGCAGAGGCTTTTGACATTTTTGTGAAAAGTTAAAATCTACTCAGACTTTTTTTTTCAATAAACACAAACAGGAACTTCAGGAATCTCTGTAATCTTGTTTATAAACACAAATCTCAAATCAAAAAAAGACCCTCAGTCAAAACACACATTCGTTAAATTAAAAGCAATATTTAAAAAAAAAGTTTAAATTAAGTTTTCCAGTGAAACATCAAAAACAAAGTTCTTTATCTTCTTTAGAGGTCTGGTGGAGGGTCGGAGGTCATCTTGTCCATGGGCAAAGGCACAGTGTTGGACCAGCAGGGGGCAGCCCTGAGGGTGGTGGGTATCAAACCAGCAGAGGCGTGTTTTCAGAGCACCAGGGGCGATGGCTGTCCTCTGGGTTTCTGTCCTGGTGGACTTCCTGTCCCGCCAGTCTCTTATGTAGACTCTCCCTCCTTCCACTGGAGAAAAAAGACATTTCTTGATTTCTTAAGCCAAGCAGGAAAGCAGGAGTTATTTCAGACATCCTGGTCCCAGAAGTAAACAACCTGTCTGTTTTCTACAGACAATAATAGCTTAAAGTGGCAGAACCCTTCCGCTGAGTCATCACTAAGATCAGCCGCTATGTTATGAAATAGCTTTTATTTTATAAATGGAACATTTCATGAGAAATGACAGGAAATGAAGGAACAGTTCTTTAGTGCATGACATGACTACAAGCAGATGGCGGCTTTTACCACCTACCTGTATTTTATTTGGAAAACCAGAACATTACCGGGTTTTCAGACACTAAAACAGGATGTTTGGAGTTGATTTAGAACTATTTGTACTTCATTTTGAGGTGAAACGTTCTTTTGAAGTCAAAAATCTTTGAGAAGTTTTGAAGTGTTTAAAGAGGAGCAGTGTTTAGGAAAGGATTGATTAAAAATGATTCATTTAAGGGTTTTGCCACATGAGGAATGGAGAGAAAATACAACTTTTTATTAGCTTTTTTGTTTATTATTATTATTATTTTATAAATGTAGATCATTTATTCAGTTTTCATGGTAAAGCAGCATATTTCCTGCTGGATGTTTGAGGAACTAGACATTTTTGAAGTGTATTCGTGTAAATCTTATGTGAAAAAGTTTTTGCCCCATTCCTGATTTCTTCTGTTTATTTTTTCACCCAAGTTCACCCAACCAATCTACTGCTTTGTGGTTGAGAGAAGGCGTTCGACCGCGTCCCCTGGGGGTCCTGTGGGGGGTACTCTAGGAGTGTGGGGCAGAGCTTGGTCAGCATTGCCGGCAGTAAGTCAAGCTGGTTTTCGGTGAGAGTCACCTATTCTGTTCTTAACCTTTATGGACAGGATTTCTAGGCGCAGCCAAGGTGTGGAGGACATCCGCTTTGGTGGCCTGAGGATCAGGTCTCTGCTTTTTGCAGATGATGTGGTCATGTTGGCTTCGTCAGAACGTGATCTTCAGCTTTCGCTGGAGCGGTTCGCAGCCGAGTGAAGCAGCTGGGATGAGAATCAGCTCCTCTAAATCTGAGACCATGGTCTTGATTCGGAAAAGGGTAGAATACCTTCTCCGGGTCAGGGATGAGGTCCTGCCCCAAGTGGAGGAGTTTAAGTATCTCGGGGTCTTGTTCACGAGTGAGGGAAAACTGGAGCGTGAGATCGATAGGTGGATTGGTGCTGCATCTGCAGTTTTGCGGGCGTTGTACCGGTCTGTCGTGGTGAAGAGAGAGCTGAGTCAGAAGGTGAAGCTCTCGATTTACCGGTGGATCTACGTTCCTACCCTCACCTATGGTCATGAGCTTTGGGTAGTGACCGAAAGAACGAGATCGCGGATTCAACCGGCCGAAATGAGTTTTCTCCAAAGAGTGGCTGGACTCTCCCTTAGAGATAGGGTGAGAAGCTCGGTCATTCAGGAGGGGCTCGGAGTAGACCCGCTGCTCCTCCACATCGAGAGAAGCCAGTTGAGGTGGCTCGGGCATCTGGTCAGGACGCCTCCCTGGTGAGGTTTTCCAAGCACGTCAGACCGGGAGGAGGTCTAAAGGAAGAGCCAGGACACGCTGGAGGGATTATGTCTGCTGACTGGCCTAGTAATGTCTTCAACCGGGTTTTCCACGGGATGTGCGCACTATGTAATGTTATAGAACATGCATTATTCCTTCACACAAGACCAGGTTGCTTTAGATGGCTTTATTCACCTAAATATTAAAGGTTAAACTACAATTTGACAACTATGTTATTCAGGACTAAGTGTGAAACCGGAATGCCTGTAAAACCAGCTCAATGCAACTAAAAAAGAGAAAGTCCTTAAAAAGTTATGAAAAAGTGTAAATGTATATTCAGTGAAGGCACAGAGCATGTTACATTAATATCTAATAGTTTTTAACACCAGAAACGGAGTAACAATGTGTCCAAACTACCTCTAAAGACCTGGTGGTTGTTCTTGAGAAGTGTTTGAAGACCTCCACACTCCTTCTTCAGCAGCTGAAGGGTTTCCTGCTCCAATAACTCTGCTACTTCCCTCACAGAGAGGCTGCCTGTGGAGGATGGAAGATAAAGGTTAAAGGTCGGTCGATGCCATGTGTCAACTCATCTTTAGGGAATTGTTTCGGTCACTGTTCCAGACAAAGAGAGGAGCATCTGAGAGGGCCACGTCGATGTCGCCTGCCGCTCTGAGAGCTTCTGATGAAAATGCGCTCGGTGAGGAGCTGATCAATGCTACATACAGGCTGTTTTACACGGAGGGGAGGAAAATAACCCCATCAATGCCTGATTAGCAGAGCGGCCCTCACTTAGAGCTGCTCCAGAAAGCAACCAGCATGTGTCTTCCCACTGGGCCACAGATTTTAACAACTACAGAGAAAACAAGGATGGAGAGCGATGCTGCTAACTGAAAGGAGGTCGTATCTGACTTCAGCTTGACTTTTGGGCTGTGTATCTTAGAACTTTTATTTTGGAATTTGCCCTTTTCCCTGAGAGAAATCAATCCCGCCTGACCTTTTGGCTTACACAAATGAAATTTCTTCTCTTGTCTATTGGAGAGGGACACTTGACTCCATTCCTCCCTTTACTCTTCCGTTGTCTTGACATTTGGCCTTAATCTGCACAGAGATATCACCAAATCCCTGAAAACCTCAATTTCACAACAAATCAACAACTAGATCTTGAATATGAAGGATTCCGACTCCTGACACGCACTTCTCGAGCACCGGAAATCACCGTCATTAGAGCAGCATATTGTCCGCATCAAATTTAGCCCCTCAAGTCGCCGAGTTAATCACTGAAATATGCAACTCTCTCACACACTCACAGACACGAGCACGGCCAAACAGAGTGTGACACTAAGCAGACTCCGACACCAGGGAGCTCCAGCTCTAATTTAATATCAATACACCATTTAGAGCTGGCCTTTACCGCGTACGATGCTAATGGGGATTCATGGGAGAGGGACGGTATTGACGCAGCACTTTCTGCCCGGACCTAGACCAGGTTGCAGATGAATATTAATGGTTGGAGCTGACGTCTGGTTTGACTTGCTTAACGTTGAATGTCCCAGGAGGAAAATGTGGGCGTATTGTTTGACCCCTTTAACGTCTGCAACAAATGTATGGGTTTTTTGTTTTATTTATTAATTTAGAGCAAAGCAGGTGATGACATGTTGTATGGTAATATTATTATTAACTCATTCACTGCCATTGATGACTAAAGTTGTCATTTGCATTTTTTTACTGTTTGAGCATCGGAACGAGTCGCCGCGCTGAGAGAACAAACGTCTCAACCCTGAAGCCGATCTTCATCCGCATATGTCACAGATCACATGATCAGGAAGCAACACATCTATGTGTTTGGAGATCGCTTTGGGCCGTTCCTGTAAAAAAAGTGAGGCGCGAACCGGAAAAGCGTCTGCCGATCACAATTCGACAACGGATTATGAAAGAACGGATAACGCTCGAAACACGCGGCTTCTTCCTGATGTAAGAGGTGAGTCTCCTCTTTGTTTTGGTTGTTTTGGCATCGACATCATGCTAGCACACAACGTTCTGTGACTCTTAAAATAACAGTAAAAATGGTGAGAAACGCTGGCAGCGAAGGCCGTTAGTGATCAGGAAACGGCTGGCAGTGAAGGAGTTAATGGAAGAATAATGTAAGGTCAGTTTTTCTTAAAACCATCCCCATATGTTTTACATATTTTTTTTAGTACAGTTCAGTTTAGGAAGAATTGATCATTTGTCGTTGTCCCCGTGATGGACAGGAGACCCATCTAGGGCGTCCAACTTGTCCTGCCTGGTGATGGTTGGAGTTGGGCACCAGCTTCCATGACCTTTACAGGAAGGAGGTTACAGAAGATGAATGGAAGTAAGCTTGAGGTAGACAGACTTGCATGCTCAAAAAATGTAAACTTTTAGACGGAGTTGTCTTTTGATATGCCCAACGTGTGCTTGGGGTCGTTATTGTTGCTCCAGTCTGAGGTAGAGAGCACCACGGAGCAGGTTTTCATCCAGGATGTCTCTGAACATGGCTGCCCTCATCGGTCCTTCTATCCTCACTAGTTCCCCAGTTCCTGCTGCTGAAAAACATCCCCATAGCATGATGCTGTCACCACCATGCTTCACTTTAGGAATGGTATTGGGCTGTTGATGAGCGGTGACTGATTTCATCCAAACATGACTGATGGCATTCACACAAAAGGGTGCTAGCTTTGTCTCGTCAGACCAAACGACTGTGTTTCTTATGGTCTGAGGATCCTTCAGGTGCCTCTCGGCAAACTCCGTGTGGACTGCCATGTGTCTTTTGCAAAAGGAGTGGCTTCTATCTGGCCACTGCAGGCCTGATTGGTGGATTGCTGCAGACATGGTTGTCCTTCCAGAACAGTGGTTCTCAATTCCAGTCCTCAAGACACGCTGTCCTGCATGTTTTCCATGTCTGGCACCTTTTGAACCAAGAATTTGCCATTTGTGGAAGTAAAATAAAAATCTGAATTTTGCACAAATCATTTGGCAAATATGTTCAAGTGGAAATACGCAGATTTATTGCGATGGGGGTTAACCAAGCACGCAGGGTTCGAATAATGGCAGCGAGCCCGGCTCACCTGAAAGGTGATGAGCTCCACTATCCCTCAGCTTACACAACCGGGGGAGCCCAAATAATATACAGTTTCTATATAGATAACATTAATTATGGATTCTCAGTGTACCAGGGATTCCTCTGAACGGAGAGGACTCGGAGCGCTGATCGTTGATGGACTCCAGGCAGCCGCGACCTGCGCACAGCCCAGCACAGATCCGCTGTTTCATCTGATTCTCCCATTTTAATAAGTGACAACAGATCTCAGAAATAAGCACGAGTCTGAACCACAGATCAGCGGATCGAGAGGCAGAGAAAAAGGATAAATCTTGTTTTAATATAGTCGACAATAAAACACACCAACGCATCGTTTTACTTGCAGTCATTCGCTAGTTAAGTTTAACTCGTCTGAGCAAAAGAAAAACATGAAAAATGATTAAGTGAATCAGGAAAGCAGAAAGAACTTCTGTTTTTGCATTTTTCACTTTAGTTCAAACGGTTTAGAATTTTGTAATCTCATTTGGCTTTATTACAAGACATTATGTAAAATATCTTCAGCTTTAATAATTTAGAGACCTTTTCTGTTGGATTGTTAGAAAATACATAACAATTACTTGAAAGAATCTATACTTTTGAAATAAACTTTGAATGTGAAACATTCCTTAAAAAGGCACACCACCATCACCACCACCCGTCCCGGAGGGGTGTGACACCCACTTTCTCAGTTTCTGGCTAATACCCTGACATCAAGTGCTGCAGATGCCTGTTGATCACTCATTCATTATTAGTCAGGTGTGTGGCAGCAGGGAAACACTGGTAGCATGGAAAACACGCAGAGCATGTGGTTCTGAGGACCGGAATTGAGAAACACTTATGTTAAAAAAGAACCGTAACACAACTGGATGAAACACACCAATGAATGTACTGTAATGATTTAAGTTACATGGTATTTAATAAGCCATAAGGCGTAGGACACTGTTCTAGAAGGTTCTCCTCTCCAGATAGAGGAATGCTGGAGCTCTGACGGTGACCATTGGGCTCTTGGTTGAGGACCCAACAGACTAAGGGCCTTGCTCACTCTAAATAGCCGGCCAGCTCTAGGAGAACCCTAGTGATTCTGAACTTCTTCCACTTACAGGTGATGGAGGCTACAGCAGGCAAGGTGGGTTAAGTGTCTTGCCCAAGGACACGACGACTGCAACAGACTGAACAGGACTCAATCCAACGGGTGCTTAACTCCTCTGCTGCCATCGTTAGTTTGCTGGCTCTTTGGGCAGTAAAATCTGGACCCCATGTCCTCAGACACCAGCCTCATCCTTTGGAACCGTGCAGATGCTTCGGTGCTTCAGAACAAACCCACAATTGTAAAACAATTGATAAAATGCATTTTGATTTCATAAAATTGCTGCTTTGTTGATCCGCACCAAGCTAAAGTCTTTCTGATTGCAATCAGATATTTCAAGCAGAAGAGGAGGTTTGATTACTGCAACTGCGAAGAGTAAACGCCGAGCTTTCCTGTGAGCCAATCCGATCTCATTCCTCACGCTTACTCCATGGGTCAATCAGGTAGCTCTTGCTTTAAGAAAACCACGATGCTTCCAGAGGCTACGATTTAATCAATGGTTTGAGAACTCATCTGCATTTTTGATTTTTTTTTATACCGACTTGTAACATCTCAAAGATAACAGCTACTGTCACAAAAAGTAAGACCCGATGATGCGTCTGAGATTCAAATGAAGCCCTGGCTCAACTCTCACCATTAAAACTCTGGTGGTGGGAATGAGCTTTGTACTGGATCTCGCAGAAGTGGGTCGCAGAAGGTAAACTGCAAGTCCCGAGTTTGTTGGTAGGACACCTGAGGTTGGCAACTAAAAACTGGATAGTATGAAACTAAATAAAAGGGATGAAAATGTGTTTTACAGACAAGCTTCTGAAATAAAATGTTCCATGTGTACTTGATAGTAAAGTACCTCTGTTTTTTTAGTAACATAAGGATCTGTGGGTGAGGGCGGGTTTTTTTGGTCCCGACAAACACAAATAAGGTTATCCTCCACTCAGATTCTTGTCTCTCGCTGAAAATATGAAATAAAAATGCTCCCAACACTTTTTATTCAACAAACCACTATAAAAGCAAGCAGAGTTAGCATTTAGAGTACATTTTCCTATTTTTATTTAAGAACCGTTGGTCTAAACAGACTCTTAGTTTCGGTATAATAACGTAAACTAAACCACTTTCCTCTGAAACTTTCCAGAGCAGACGTTTAGAAGGAACAGCGTGTTCACTGCGCACCTTTCTTTTCCAACACCATTACATAACACTGTGAACCGGGTCGGCTGTATGCAGCACGCATGAATTAGTAATTCAGTTCAAAGTTACAGTAATCAGCTTCACACAGTAGCTGTGAGGTTTGGTGCTAGGATCACATGGTACGGGGCTCATTTAGGACCAAATACAGCTGCTGGTTTGGAAGTGTGTGTATGTGTGTGTTTTTATTAGTAAAAAAATACAAAAAATAAATTCATATTAAAAAGCAAAGAGCAGTTCGACCTGCTTGTAAAAATGCTAATAAGCTTCAAGAATGTTTAGGATCAGAGTCGTGAAGACCTTTCAACAGCTCTGAATACGTTCAATAAGTCTGAATTTACTCTCTTTTTTTAACTGGTGGAAACCCTCGATACAAACACACGCTCATGCATCATGCATTAATGCTGGTGCATTATTCATCCAGTCATTTCTACAGAGTCACAGCCTCCATTTAGTCCCCCTCGCTCTTATTCACTACCACGAATTTCAGCAACGACTGAGAATATTCTCTTTAAAGCATAACAGTCTCCATCTGGCCGTGTGTGTGTGTGTGTGTGTGTGTGTGTGTGTGTGTGTGTGTGTGTGTGTGTGTGTGTGTGTGTGTGTGTGTGTGTGTGTGTGTGTGTGTGTGTGTGTGTGTGTGTGTGTGTGTGTGTGTTGAAAAAGATGATGTGTGGGCGGTGTGATAGTGAAATTTTGCGTATGGTGCAGCAGAGGCGGAGGGTGAAATGTGGGGTTGGACGTGTCACGGTGACGGGGCTGAGGTGGGACCGGGGCATGATGGGAAAAGGCGATCGGACAACAGATGAGAGGTTAAACCACAAAAAATTATATATATATATATATATTTAAAAGGTAGTGAAAAACAGTAAATATTATTTAAATAAAAATGTGAAATGTGATTTAATTTCTATTTGTGGAGGTATGAAGTTACAAATACCAAACATGTGACCAAAATAGCAGCAAAAGTTAATTTCCAAGTATTTCCTGAAAAGAATGTCGGGAAAAACTATCAGCTAATACAAGATCAAATTGTAGTTGAAAATATTTGAAATTGACAAAGTTCTGCCCGTTTCTGTGGTAGCCTTGATTAGCTGTGGCAGCCTAGCCTAGAAATCTCAACGGACCGCAGCTGAAGCAAAATGATTTTACTCTGCATGCCAGTCTTGCCACTAAGGATGTAAGAAAATACATTTATGTCAACATATCATGTTTTTTCCTGCAATATTATATCGATATGAAAAAGCCGTGTATCAAATTTTTGGAAGAACTTACATGCAAACGTGTGTATTTTCTTTTCTTTTGGTGCAATTTAAATGCTGGTCGCTAGTTGGCAGCAGTGTACAATGGGTTTTGTTTCCACCACTGAAATCCATTATGGATCCGATACCTCGTGTTAAACATGTTACGCATCAGTTTGGACTGTTTATTGAATTTTCTTACAGTAAATTCTGTCTAAAAAAAAGGTAGTTAATATCGTCTGGCTGAATATATCGTGATATATTGTATCGTCTCCCCTGTATCGTGATCAGAGCCGGATTAAATAAATGGACTACACTAGGCAGGCTGCATTTTTAGCCCCCCCCCCCCCACCATCGATGTTATGTAATGAATTGAAATCTGAAACTTACAAAATTTACTTATAAAAGTTCATTCACATTTTACATAGCCTAGTTTTTGGTTACAAATTGGTTGTTTGTATACCAAAATAAGTCATGTGTTGTAGGCTGTTGCCTCTGCTGAATCAGAAATTCTGTCAATTTTCTGAGTGTGAACTTGTTTTGCCATTTGAACATTAATAACATTATTTGACAAATAATTAATAAAACCAGCAACACTTACCAAGGAAACCATTTAGCATTATCTACTCCGGGATAATCTTCAGCCTTCCAGCATCACATGGCCTCAATCACAGCAGAAACATGTCTAAAGAAATGTTCCTTGGTTGAGCTTCAGTCTATGTCTCCAGATTTCCTCTGTGATGCAGAAGAATATCCAATATTTTGAGAGGGATAGTTTAGTGCAAAGTACTCATCAGTTTGGTACCACTTTGCAGGATCAGATGGGTAGCTAGTTGTTAATACCCTGTCTGGGTCTAGAGGCTCCTATAAGACTATATTGGGCTCACTTCTGGCTGGCTGCTGTTCTTCCAGTTTGTCCTTCTGTGAAGGCGCTGATGTTGACGGCGTTGGCGCTACATCGTCTTCCGCCGCATCTTCCACTGCGTCTTCGGGTCGTGTCTCCTCCGGGTCTGACTTGGGCCCAGCCTCTGGCTCTGCTGACTCGAGCATGTTCACAGCTGTCGGACAGCTGCCCGAGCAGCCCGACAGAAACTTCTGTAAAGCCCACCCCCACCCCCCCGGCTGTCTCTTCTTTAGTTCCTCTTCATTTTTTTTTTTTTACGTTTTGCCACATCCGAAAGCATCGTGAAAGTTAGCCTACTCAAAAACACCTGCTAGCTTTGTTGTGTCCCGCTCTGACTCTGACCGCTTCTCTGACGTCCTTCATTGGGTGGCGCCTTAACCCTCTGGGGTCCAGGGTGTAATTTGCCGTGAGTTTCCCTTTGTATTTCCAAAATAAAAACCATAATCACTGCCTTATGTGGTATCAATCTTTTCAGCACAACCTGGACTTTATGAATCTATACTTATTTTTTATATTTGGACATAAAGGGGTTGCATATTAGACCTTAAATCACTCAAAAACATAAAATCTGAATAGGAAAAAAGTTGTTTATTTTACTGTGAAACCAACAAACATTTATGACGAATGTTTTTTATCATTTAGACTGGTAATCTAGACTGTACATTTATAAAAAATATGACTAAATATAGCAAATAACTAATTTAAAAAAATTATTAGCTCTCTGGGATCCAGAGTGTAAATCACCATTTTTGACTCATTTTGGTTTTTCTTTTGTATTTTCTAATAAAAACAATAAATATTGCCTTATGGGGTATCATTAATTTCAGGACAACCTGGACTATCTGAATTTATACTTATTTTATTAATTTGGCAATAATATACATGGATTTTGGAGAGAGAAGAGTGGCTCCGTCTCACGCCAAGATCTGACAGCTGCGCGGCGCCGCCCACTCCTCTTGTTGGATCTCCGAGGAGCTGGATCTCTTCCTTCATCCTCTACCTCATCATGACCCAACTCTTCTATGAGGAAGGATGGATCTGCCACATCATCATCAACATCCTCGCCGTTTGCCTCAGACTCCGGCTGTGAGTCTCCGTCCACTTCCTCTGCTTCCAGTTCAAAAAACAGCCGTACTATCTGAACTGCCTGGTGGACATTTATCCTTCTCATCATCCTTTATATAAGCCTAGTAAAAGCCTACTAAACTGCAGCGACAATATATCTGTCCGGATCGCTTCAAAATACAAAGTTTACCGTCAGGGGCGGATCTACAAGGGTGGCATAGGGTGGCAGTTGCCACCCTAAAAGAAAGCCTTGCTACCCCTGCTGCCACCCCAGCTGGCAACTGTAAATTCAATAAATAGTTGTGGCATTACAAACGTTAATGTTACATGTCCAAAAACATTGAACACAGCACAAAGTCGCCCATGCAATGGATTAAAATGCAGCAAAAGTCACAGGTCCGATTACATTGAACGCAGCACACTCACTGACCATTGGCGCTCGAGTTCTGAACAGCAGCAGGCAGCCGCGGGAAGCGAGAGGAGAGGAGATCGGGCCGACGCAGACGAGAAGGCAACCAAGGAGGTAAGAACTACATAACTACGCTATTTGACTTGGTGATAATAGCTGCTGTTGATTTTAAGACGATAAAATGCCAAAGCGCATTGTGTGTAGGTTAGTGACGCCAGGCGTACACGGTGCAGTGTGCCAACATGGCGCTCAAGCTTTGATTTGCTAGAAAGTTGTACAGTTTGAAATGGAGCTGAATGCTACGAGTGAAAAAGTCGCACAGTGTACGCCTGGCTTAAGCCAGATTCTTAGGCCTGTATATGGCAGAAAAGCAGATACCAATTAAATATTTGTCCAGAAAACATTGTAAATGACTTTCAATCTTTCAGAAATGAAGAGGAAAGGTAGTATCTCTAGCTTTTTCTCACCAAAGAGTAAGGTGAGACAAACAGAGACTAACCAGCTCTGTTGTGGAGGAGATGAGCTGGAAAGAGAGAGAGAAGAGCAACACAAATGTGACAAAGAGCAAGATCAGGGACAGGAGGAAATGATAGAAGGGCACAGCGGTGCAGTGATGGAGAAGGGAGAGGATCACCACCAGGATGAGGAGGGAGAAAGACGAGACGGTATGCAGGGCTCAGATAGTGGAAACACAGAGTCTGAAACATCACCAAACATCTCCAGTCGAGCTGGTCCACACGGTATGGATATATCACTGCATACAACATCTGAATCAAAATATTAAAGACAAAATAAATATTTTTCTAGGCAGTACATTTAAACTTATTTGCTTAGGGCACTTAAGATAAATGTTTTTATTCATCCTTATTGTGTTTGCTTTCTATGAAAAACATTTGTGTGTAAAAGGAAAAGAAAGTTACCCGAAAACATATATTTTATGCTGTGCTTGTTAACTCAGTCTGATTAATCTCGTAAAAACAATTTCTTTTCACCTCTTCTCTTTCAGACATATCCAAGTCCTGGTGTGAGGGACCGGCACAACCAAAGCTCCAGAGTTTTCCTAAGACATTTCAAGGAGGAGCCAGGAGAAGCTTTCACAGTGACTGGTACAAATCCCATCCATGGCTGGAGTACTCACAGTTGAACAATTCAGCATACTGTTTTGCCTGTAGGCATTTTTCCCTCCCTGATGCTCCAAGGACTGTTTTCACCTCCCTTGAGGGTTATCAAAATTGGAAAAAGGCAAAAATGAAAGACAGCGGTTTCTGTTCTCATGCAAGATCAGAAAGCCATGTAAATGCAATGTTTGCATGGACAGAGAACAAAAAAACTATGGACAAAAATGCTTCATTATTTGCAATAATGGATGAGGAAAATAAGAAACAGTTGACTGAAAATCAGTATTACATTAAAACACTGGCTGAGATCCTTGTTCTAACTGCAACAGAAAATGTAGCCCAGCGGAGTCACAGGGAGACTTCAGATTCTGAGAAAAAAGGGATTTTTCTATCTATGTTAGATCTGCTAAGTAACCATAATCCTGTCATTAAAAAAAGACTTGAACAACAAGCGAAAAATGCTAAGTACACTAGTAAAACAATCCAAAATGAAATACTTGAATGCCTAGCTGGAATGGTTAAAAAGGAAATCATTCAAGAGGTTAAAAAGAGCAAGCAGTTTTCAGTGATTGTGGATGAAACTAGAGATGTTCAAAAAAAAGAACAAATTTCTTTTGTTCTGAGATACTATTACAGTGGTGTGGTTCATGAGAGTTTTCTTGAGTTTGAAGTGGCAGAACAGATGGATGCTGCTGCCTTAAGTGACAAGATCATAAACTTTCTTGAGAAGCATGGCCTAGAGTACAAGGACAACCTCGTAGGTCAAGGCTATGATGGTGCAGCAGTTATGCGTGGGGCACATGCAGGTGTCCAAGCTAAAATAAAAGAAGTGGCTAAACATGCCTTTTATGTTCACTGCAGCGCACATTGCTTAAACTTGGTCATTGTAGATGCTGTAAAAAGTGTGGCAGATGCAGGAAACTTCTTCTCCTTGTTGGAACGAATGTACACATTCATATCTGGCTCTTATGTACATAACAGATGGCTGGAAGTGCAGCGGGAGATGTTTGATGGTGCACCACGAGAGCTTCAACAGCTAAGTGATACACGCTGGGCTTGTAGGCACATAGCATGTCGCAATGTTATGGACAGGTTGCCTGCAATTGTACAGGTGCTTGAAGAGATTGCATCTGAGAAACATCCACAAAGAGCTGTTGAAGCAAGAGGGATATTGGCTCAGATTGATCTAAATTTTGCCGGATGTCTTGTTCTCTTTCGAAAGGTTCTCAGTGACTCCAAATATTTATCAGACCTGCTCCAGTCTAAAACGGTGGATTATTCCAAGGTTGTTGAGCTTGTTGAATCACTAAAAGAGACACTGATCCAGTACCGTAGTCATGACTCTTTTGAGGAAATGTGGAGTGAAACACTTGAGTTATGCACACGAAGCAACATTGAGACAACTCAGCACAAACCAAAGAGGCCAAGAGTCACATCAAAGGTGCTTCAGGGCAGTGTCGTTGCCTCCACCTTAGGACAGCATGAAGTTCCAGATAACAAACACACTTTTTGCGTCTCTGTGTACTATCCAGTTCTGGATAACATGATTGGAGAAATAGGAAGAAGATTTTCTAACACAAACTGTAACATAATGCAAGGTGTGCAGTCACTAAATCCATCAAGTCAGACATTTTTGAGAGAGGAGACTGTTCTTTTGTTGGCTGAAGCTTATGATTCCAACACTGAGGATCTCAAACATGAGTTACATCAGATAAGAAGGGTGTTGCTGAGAAAAAAAGGGCAAAAAGAGAGTCCTACCACTCTGATGGAGATGACTCAGTTTTTAGACCCATATCAGGATGTTTTTCATGAATTGTACAGGTTGTGTAAAATAGCTGTTGTTTTACCAGTAAGCAGTGCATCCTGTGAACGAAGTTTTTCAACTCTCAGGCTCATAAAGACCTATTTGCGGTCTGCTATGACAGAGAAAAGACTATCAAGCTTGGCTGTACTCAGCATTGAATCTAAACGGGCAAAATCTTTGGATCTTGATGAGTTTGTAAAGTGTTTTGCTGAGCAACATGGAAACCGCCGCATTCAGCTGTTGTAGGAAGGACATAATTTTATAATATGTTTTATTTTTGTGATGGGCCTTTAAGCTTATTAAATGAGCACCCAAAACAAATGAATATGTAAATTCTGGGAAAAGATAAAAGAAAACATGTTTCTGAGTGAACAATAAAATCAAAGTACAATATCCCGTTGCAGTGAAATATTTCTTTACACACAGTGCAATTAGATTTACCTTGGTTCAGCTCACACACACACACACACACACACACACATATATATATATATATATATATACATATATATATATATATATATATATATATATATATATATATATATATATATATATATATATATATACATATATAATCTCTGTGTGGGTATGTATTGCCACCCCAGAAAAATGTTTGCCCCTCTTCTGCCACCCCATAAATAATTTTCTAGATCCGCCCCTGTTTACCGTCAATATCTGTCTAATTGTTTGTTGTTACTCCGGTCGCGCCACTCCTTTCCCCGCGAAGCGGCTCCTTTTGCGCACATCTCTTTACTCGTGCAGCCTTCCTTTCTCTCTCTCAGCTACATAATGATGCTTTTTATCAACTGAATATGTGAGACGTCCACCAACAGCAAAAGGATCTCGTGTTTTTGTGGGTTTTTAATGTTCACAAGCACATTCCCGCTCACGGATTACTAAACTGCTGTTTTGACAAGTTATCAGATTGTCTAAAAATAGGTCATTTTTTAGTTTAGTATAACTCCGCTTTTACGTTGCCTATTAACAAAATTTAAAAACTGGGGTGTAGTTTATAATCTCCTTTTTAAAGCTGAATTGAAACCGAAACCCAGGGAGGCGGAGTCTTGCTGCTACAGCGTCCCAAATCAGACCTGTTCAAAAGACGCGTATACTTGTCCGTGGACCCCAGAGGTTTAATGTGACGTAGCCAATGAAACGGTCTATAGTTATGATAAACATTGTCACTATTTTTAGTTAATTGATAAATTATTGAAACAAATTGTAGATAGTCCTAGCTACAAATTCTATCATAGGACATTTGTACATTTAATTTTTAATTTATTTATTTATAATTTTGTTCCTCTGTCTGGGCCCCATCCAGCCAATCAGGCCCTAGGCACGTGCCTACTTTGCCTTTGCGTTAATCCGGCTCTGATCGTGATACGTATCTTATCGTCAGAATTCCACCAATACACACCCCCTACTAGCCACGCTCCAGAGAAGTGTCTGCCGCCCTGACCAGTAAGCTAATCACAGCTCTCTTCTCGGTTTGGTGGGCGGCATGATGCGGGAGCACAAAAACCAAAATGGTGACAGCTCGTTTCAAACAGCTTTGGCATCAACTTTGGACTATTTTAGGTTTTTCTTTGACTCAAGAGCAGATAGAGGTACTCAAGTCCTTTTATTTAGGATGTATCGGAGTCTTCTTCAACAGAGTATGGTGGCCTGCCCCGTTGACTAACATCTGTATGGGTAAGTAGGTCATGTTGTCCAATGCCCAATAGCATGCAGAGACAGTCTGAAAGACAACCGTAGAGTCAGCCCCATGCCTGAGGGGTCGTGTCCAGACCGTATATAAGATGGCTTGCTCTGACTTTTACTTGCACCAGAAAATTGGCTCGTGAACGGAATTGGCCCTTCTTCAGCGCAATCGAGTTAACCAGTCACCCGTGAATCTGAAAACCTAAAGAATTGGGTTGTTTCCAGTCGGAACACATCGTTTCAAAGCAGCAATATAAAAAATCTGACATTGGCCATTTCTCAGTACGAGCACTTGTCTACTTGTGTACACACGTCCTTGTGAAAGGTCATCAACGATGCCCCAAGTACTGTTCCAATCCTAAGTACACATCATTGCAAGTTCACTCAAAGTTCCCTGATGGGTTCTTGCTCCGCCCACTGTATCAAGGACGCATCCTTCTGCAGACTCGGCATAGCAAACTATCCCACATTGCATCGCATCACAAACCGTTATACTCCCAACATCAAAGAAAGCTTATGACTGCAGTGTTTTATATCAGAAATACAAATAAAGAAATATGAAGTTGTCTGTTACTGTAAATTATTTTGTGTAGCCTGCAAATGTTGCCATGCGTGTTTGAGTTTTACTCTACGCGACCCCTCAAAGTTCTAATTGGCTAACCCACTATCAAAATAAAAGCGGTGCATCTCTGTTCTGATGAAAAATAAACTTTTTTATTCATTTAACAGCAGGAAATGCTGGTAATTTATCGGTTTTGAGCAAAAGTGGACCAAATATTAGCCCAATAATACATTTTCACTGTTATTTTGTTATTTAAGGAACAAACTAGACTTTTATTTTTATTTCGGGTCATTTGTTTAACCACAACAAATAGCATCATTGCCATGATGCTTCTGATCCAAACTCGTCCTCGTCCTCCCCATTCACATAGAATGGACTTTCTGGTATCCTTGCCGAGAACATGCTTGTCAAGTACACAAGGACGTACTATTCAATTCAATTCAATTCAAGTTTATTTATAAAGCGCCAAATCACGACAAGAGTCATCTCAAGGCACTTCACATAATAAACATTCCAATTCAGGTCAGTTCATTAAGCCAATCAGAAATAATGTTTCCTATATAAGGAACCCAGCAAACTGCATCAAGTCACTGACTAGTGTCAGTGACTTGATGCAATCCTCATACTAAGCAAGCATAAAGTGACAGTGGAGAGGAAAACTCCCTTTCAACAGGAAGAAACCTCCAGAGAATCCTGGCTCAGTATAAGCAGCCATCCTCCATGACTCACTGGGGATCGAGAAGACAGAGCAGACACACACACACACACACACACACACACACACACACACACACACACACACACACACACACACACACACACACACACACACACACAAACACACACACACACACACACACACACACACACACACACACACACACACACACACACACACACACCAAGCATCGACAAACGGCAATTGTTTCCAGTTGAGTGGCTCAGCTTACGCTAAAAAATAACAGATCTTTATGATGGAAGTTTTGTATTGTAGAACCCTTATTTTGAAGTTATCTAAGAATAGTGAAATTGTATTGTGTTAGCTGTAGTTGAAGAAGAAGACGATCTTTTATATAGCGCCTCTCAAGATAAAAAAATCATGAGGCGCTTCATAAAAACAAAAATTTAAGCATAAAAAGATTTTTAAAATGATTAAAAATATGTTTAAAAGGAGAAAAGTACAAAAAAGTAAATGACAGGAGAGAGAAAATGAATAGGAAAGAGGAAAATCAATGGATCCCGGGAAAGGCGGAATAAGAACAGAATAAGGAGAGGATTCCAGGTAAACTGGAATCAGCAGGTATGGGTTCAGGTGAATTTAAATCTGTCCATTGGTTAATGAGATACCTTTCAAAAAGAAAAACAACCAATAGTAGCAGTTGTTGCCGTTTACCTCCTTTGTTCCAGTCGCTGCAGGACGCTCCGCCGCTCATTCCCAGGAGGACATCAGCAACCTGCAGGACAACTCTGTCCACAAAGTCCCGTGGGAGAGCGGCGCAGTTTCTCACAGTTTCGACCCTCTCTCTAGGCTGGAAGCCAGCTCCCCACGCACTCCCAGCAGGTTTGACCTCCGACCTTTGGACTGAGACCACGGGGGAGTTCTGGCGGCTCTGGATGTAATGAGCTCTTTGCTGCTCGTACTCGGCCTCGTCGGACGGCTCGTAGCTCCTCGACTTTCCCACCAGACACACCTGTGGGAATGTCGACGCACACTGAATACCAACTTCCACAAAGTCAAGGAACACTTGGTCTCTGCATGAAAAGTGTTGCAGGCTTCACAGCGAACTGGTCCGAAAACTGGTATAGCACAAATAAAATAGGAGCAAAATCGGTAAATCAGCAGATGAACTAGTCACCCTCCTTCCTTCGGGCATCAGATTGAGCACCTTTTCACTAGCCTGACTTACACCGTTTGTTCTCGCATGTCTAACGTGAGTCAAATGACCACAAATCAGTCTAAATGTGGGTTTGTCTCCGTGTATCGTGTGATTGTCCTGTTGAGACTAACTGGCTGTGTTTAGTTCACCTACACGTTTGGTGGAGGGGATTCTCAGGCAGTCCTCCTCTGTGTTGAAGCCACAGATGCGGCTGATCTCTGCGATGAAGTCGATGTATTCTTTATACTGAGACTTCTGACTCTGGCGCCTCTGGTATTTCCCATAGAAGTCAAAGAAACAGCAGGGGAGGACAAAGTAGCGGCAGGACGGAGAGGACCTGAAAGCAGGAGGAAATAAGAGTTTGATGGAGTAAACAACAAGCTGCGTGTCAGTCAGATGTAGGGTTCTCAGTGTGAGGCTCAACATCGCCACCATGTGGCCACTATATTAACGTAAACACACACACACACACACACACCGGTTATGTAATTAGAAAAACGGAGAGATCAGCTGGTGCTGGAGCTGCCGGGTGTGATTGGGTATTTCGCAGAGACTCGCCTGGCTGCTATAACGGGGATCCACGGCGTGAGCTCATCCGAGTGGTTCCCAATCAGCCAGTCTGTAGCCGGGAACAAGAAGCTCCCGCTGGGAGTAATTGCCTTTTCCTAAAATAGCAAAAGAGGCAAAAGGCTCAAAAGCTTATCAGAGCAGAGGGGGAGAAGATGCAATTTGGTTTGATTTAACTCAGAAAACTTAGTGGAAACTGTCTAGAAGGAGACCCTTTAACAACCTCCTCAACCCTGTAATTCACCCTAGATGAGACTCGTCTGGGATCTGTCGTTTTTGCTCGTTGTTTTTATAAATGGTTTTATTTCAAGTGGAGGGACGATATAAAAGAAAAACATCAAAATGACAAATTTGTCCAAAAAGTAATCAGATTACAAAAACTTTTTATTTTTTTGTTTTAATGAACAATTAATACTAAAAAATCTACATCTAATAGTTGATTAACATCTCTAAATAAAACATATCTGCCCATTTCTAAGAGCTCTCCTCAGAAACCTGCTGGAGTAAATCAGTCACATACTCTGCCCCCTGGTGGCGGATCAAAGTACTGCAAATGTTATATGTCACTGTTTTTATTTATTACAGGAAAGTGACCAAATATTTGCCAATTAACTGATTGGTTTCATGAACATATTGAGTTCTGTGCCTATGAATTAAGAAACATCTGGTAACGCTTCCTTTTACAGTCGCCTAATTACTAGTACTTACATGTTAATTACATAGTAAGTTAAAGTGTACTATTGTTTCTGAGTTCTTAAACAGTTATTACCATGTAACTCAGGTTCAATTCTAGTATTTATTTTATTAACCGTTCCCAGTAAATACTGCATTACACAGCAATTACACCTCATTACGATTATACACGTTAATTACACAATAATACACTTTAACTTGCTGTGTAATTACCATGTAAGTACTTAGTAATTAGGAGACTGTAAAAGGAAGCGTTACCAAATATCTTTATAAATTTTTGCTTTAATAAATGATCATCAACTAATTATGTTTTTATATAAAGAAACATTTTATTTCATACCTACTAAATTAATAGAAAATTTAAATCAACTGAATAGAAAAAGATTTTGATATTGGAAAGCCACCTAAATATCATAGAAAGACTGTTTTTTTATCTTATGAAAACATAAAGAAAACTTGATCTTTACATTCAAAAAGGGAAACTTTCATTTCTACACAGTGAAAATACGCAACAGAAACTCTCAGTAAGGAGTCGAGGCCGAGAGATGGAGAGATACTCGTGTTTTAGGTCAAAATAAACCCAAATGTAAATCGTTTAACACGGCTAAAGCCTCACCTCTCTCAGCAGACTCACCTCTAACACGGTCTGAGGGCCGTACATGTCCCAGATCCTCCTCCTCCGAACATCGAGACCCCTACCGGGATGCTGCAGCACAAGGTCACATCAGAGCGTTAAATCCTAGTTAAGTGTTACAGGTTTATGGATTTAGGAGAAGCACGCCCTCCCAAACTTACCCCTTCGTTTGTCAGTATGTGAACCAGGAGGCCATTTCCACAGCCGAGATCCACGAAGGACTGCGGGAGGGTCAGATTTTTTTCTGCTCTCTCCTCAGCCCACAGGACCTGCAGCCATAGAGAGACGTCACCCTATTGGATGCTCCTGACACCCTGTCACCTGATGCTAACGCGGATCCACAGAGAGCTTTTTACCCGACATAAACGTCAGTGACTTTTGTATTTTACAAAAAAAAAAAACTAAACCCACCAGGAGGTATGTAGCGATGGCAACGTCCTCATACACAAATTTCTCAGGATCCGTGACCTCAGGCCAAACCTAAAAATCACAAACGCGACAACACGTCACACCAGGAAGTGGATGAGACCACCCTGGAGCTTCTGCTCTCCTCACCTTGACCATGGCCTTGTACTTCTCCTTCAGCTGCTGGTACAGGAGGCTGTACTTCTCCACCGGCAGCAGAGACAGCGTACTCCTGAACTCACTGGTCCTGCACTCGGCGGCCCAGTGCACCAGCTTAGGCAGCAGATCCGAGGACAGCCAGGACAGCCTGGGGTAGGCCACACCATCAGAAAACCAGGAGTCTGACGTCAACACGTGGAGCTGTAAAGTCCTGCAGAACACCCAGAATGTAACGTTCTTTTACAACGATAACTCTTGTACATACAAAGAATTCTGTTTCTTCTGCTTATTTTGTTGCTCGCAGTTCAAGACTTGTTTACTTTTGAATATATTAGTAAGCATTTATGTTTCCTTCTTGTTATTTTTGCTGTCAGAGAGAGAGAGACAAAAATATTTGGTTTGCATGGTGAATTTAATGAAGAATCCATATTTTCTCTCAGATGGCGCCACCCAGAGGCGGAAACATGTATTGAACCTTTAAAGAGCAAGTCACCCCCCAAATCAACTTTTTTTTGCTGATAAACTAAATAAACGAGTGTCTAATTATGCTGCAGACACGTGTCGTCAATAATTTGGCACTTCAGTGCATCTTAGCTAAAATTCAAATATTCTGCCTAAAACTGTCAGTGTTGCGCCGTCGTCAGGGAAAAATTCTGCACTGTATCTGAATTTAAATCTGCCACCGCTATTGGCTAAGAGGTATGCTATGATGTTAGCTGGTACATTATGATGTCACAATGCCATTGTGAGCCTGTGTGTGTGTGTGTGTGTGTGTGTGTGTGTGTGTGTGTGTGTGTGCGTGTGTGTGCGTGTGTGTGTGTGTGTGTGTGTGTTTGTTTGTTTGTTTGTTTGTTTGTTTGTTTGTTTGTTTGTTTGTTTGTTTGTTAGCGGCTCCACCCTGTCGGTCTGCCAGGCAACAGCATTTGTTGCATTTTTCAAACATGAAGTGGGAGTGGAGTTAGTAAATTGTCTCCCCTATTGCAGCTGGAAGCAACGTCTGTCATTCATGAATGCACAGCGCTAGGCGGGCAACAGCTTCATGGAGATGGACACTTCACACATTAGATGTAGCAAAGTTTTATATTTACGTTTTAGTCACATTGGTCGGGTAATTAAAACTTCCACGATTCTTGAACAGCTCAGAAACTCAGCTCAGTCGAGGTGCTTCCGCGAACATTTTACAAGCTGATAAATCTCAAGTACGTGACTGGCGTGGTCGAAACACACATCATTACTTTTATTTGAATTGAAGTATAAAATGTGTGTGATCCAGGGTCTAAGGCAAAGCGGATTAGAAAACAGCTCTTTTAGCCTCGATGACTTGCACTCATTTTTTCATTCTTCCGGGGACCGATGAGCTGACCAGCAAGGGAGGAGGCAATATAACAGTACAGGGTAAGACTAGGGATGGGTACCTTTGACATTTGAATCGATCCGGTACTAATTCCCGGTACCTACGAATCGATACCGGTACTTAACGGTACCAATTTTAGATACTTTTGAGTGTTTAATATTTTAATTCTCTTTTATAATTAAATATATTTTTTTCTCAATATATAACCATATTTGATAAATATCACGATAAATAACATACAACTGTTTGTATTTTAACACCGTCCTTGTAGTTTTATAAGCTGATAATTAAACTGAAGCAAACATCTTTACTGTGAACTAAATTTACTGTGTATCTTCATTCCTTTTGCCGTCTTTTCTCATTTGATTTTTCCTACTGGGAAGTTAGAATTTCCGAGGAGAAAGCGAACGCACCATTAACTGATAACAATGGTAGCCAAGGAAGCTAACATACCAAGCTAACGTTATCTTAAACAGTTTATTTAGCTGCTGGAGCAGATTAAAACGATGATGCCTCACGCTTAGATCGTTGTCACTGGTTTCATCTTCACCCGTCACATTTAGTAAAGTGAAGCCAAACTTTAGAGCGCGTTCATGTTCTTCTAGTCGGAAATTCGGAGTTCCGAGGAGAAAGCGAACGCACCATTAGCGAAACGGAAGCTAATATATGAAGCTAACAATATCTTAAACATTTTATCAGAGGTGGAAAGAGTACTAAAATGTTGTACTTAAGTACAAGTATGATTACTTTCATGAAATTTTACTCAATTACAAGTAAAATTACCTGCCTCAAAATGTACTCAAGTAAAAGTAAAAAGTAGCTTATTTCAAATGTAGTCAGAGTAAAAGTTACTTAGTTACTTTTTTGACTGTGCAAGGACGGGCTCTTCTGAATAGTTAAAAAAAAAGACAATGGGGTATAAATGTCAAAGTGGCTGTTTTTTTTAATTAAATGAACAAATATGCATATTGAAGTACAAAGGCAGTTACACTGCAAACTAGTAACATAAATTAGGTTATAGTTACAAGCCCATGACTTTTCCCTGAATCCTTATTTAAAGCAGCTGATTTTTAAAGTTAACAGAGTTCATCTTTGGTAGTGGGTTCACTCACTCATTTAAAGATATCGGCCAGAGGCAAAATTTGTTTGAACAGCATGTGTAAATGTGAATTACAACCTCAGATGATAAAGGTTTTTGGATTTTGACGGCTGGAATTGTAAGAAAATCTGATGTTTGTGACTGGCGCAGGAAAAACAGAAACTAACTTCCAGTCTAAGCCCTGGGCAGCTGGTGACGTTTCACATGGAGCTCTGCTGAAACAGCTGTAGTAAACAACGCCTGGCTCCGCTGTTTCTGCGTTAGCGTTATAGCAGAGAACAATGTGTCATCAATCAGATGTAGCTTCTGAAGCCTCTACTAGTCCATCAGATTTGTTTTTTCTCTGGGATACGGCGACGAGAATGGATGTTAGATTACTGGAGAAGTTCAACCGAACTGCGACCCCGCCAGCTGGATATCACTACCAGAGGTGCAGACATGTTTTAGACCATTTGACTCAGAAGACCTGCGACCTGATTTGGACATAGAGGAGGATTCTGTTCATCTTCAGAACCAAAATCGGTACAGTTTGTTTACTTTTCTTAAATATTTCATTTCTGTGCTCCACTGGGAGCTCTAAGCTGACAAGTTTTCAGCTGGTCTTAGCTCCATCATGTGTCCCAATATAGTTCAGTAATCTACAGTTTTACTGCTGTGTGTATTTATTGATATAACTCTAGAAAATATTTAACCAACAATTTACCAGAATAAATCTTCCTGATGCTGGAGTAACTCCGTAGCTCAACTCGTTGTTTGCACTAATCCAGGATGTCATGGAGGTTCTAATGTGGAAATATAGAGATCATCTTCTAGATTATATCTGTGTGTGTGTGTGTGTGTGTGTGTGTGTGTGTGTGTGTGTGTGTGTGTGTGTGTGTGTGTGTGTGTGTGTGTGTGTGTGTGTGTGTGTGTGTGTGTGTGTGTGTGAGTGCGTGCGTGCGTGCGTGCGTGCGTGCGTGTGTGTCGTAGCTTTCCCAAAGGACTTGTTCTTTCCTTACCGGAGTGAACACGGTTAGTTTTGCTGCAGTCATGCTAACGGGACTCGTCTGGAGTCCAGAAGTAGCGGTGCGGTTCTAGATGGATTTATAGATGTAGGTTATTGTTTTAGATCAGACCTGTTATTTAAAAATGCGTGTAGGACACAGACACACGGCTCAGACCTTTCGCTGCGGCTGTAAACGCAATTTTACGTAATAATTAGGAGCATGAAAGTAAACAAATAACAGTGATTCACAATATTAGCATCAGCAGCTAGCTTGTTTTACGTGCTGGAGTGACGTATGCGAAACACAGTTCTACACTGTCTGGAGGAGAGGATTTGGATTTTCTGTAATGATTTATGACTAAAGTCCTTAATAAAATAAAAAACTGGACCCAGTACATGTTTATATAGATAATAAAGTGTAGTTATTTTGCATTTATACAATTTTAATGCCGAGACTTCACCACTGAAACCAGCTTGTTCATCCCAATCCTCCTAAATAATCCTCCAATCATCCAACTGGAATCCTTAAGGGTCCCGTAATGTACATTTTGTCAGAACAGGCCTTGGGAGCCCAGGTGTTACTAGAACTAACGGTGTCTCCTCACCAGCGTGAGCCTCCAAACTGTGAAGGTTGGTCTCCAAACATGAACTTCAAATTCATGCATTTATCTCCTCTTGTAACACTTTAACATGTTTTAAAAGGCTTGTATCGTGATATGTTACACCTCTCAGACCAAAGATAGGTCCAATATAAGATAAAACATTATCATAAACACTGCAGAGACATCATTGTTTATTAAATACAAGTTATTTTCCTGAGCCATTACTTCAGCCAAGATAGGATGCATGGATTTGATGAAACCATGCTGTCTTATGCAGTCCCACACACACACACACACGCACGTACGCACGCACGCACACACACACGCGCGCACACACACACACACACACACACACACACACACACACACACACTAGCAGCATGTTAGAATCATGTGAATGACTATTTTAACTACACTGAACTGCTTTAGTAATACTTTAATCTCTTATTCTGGAGTAAAATAAAGAAACAAGCTAAATCATCACATATCTGTGGCATCAAGGAGCATCTTCCGAGTTCAAACACAGGGATGGAGCACAATGTTTACACCTGAACAGTATCAGGATTAACTCACAGAGGCCTGCAGGTCTTCTGTTTTATGAGCAGAGCGCTGATAATCCACTTGTTAGGAGCGCTAAACGTAATTTTGCCGCTTCCGTGCGCGGTAAGGAAACACATTTCAAACACGGAACCGAGTCTGGTTGCCGAACCGAGCAGAATTCTGATGACGTCACACCGGTGCGCGAAGGTGCGGGTTCCAACCCACAGGAGAGGAGGGAGAGAGGAGGTAAACAGCGAGTGGATCACAGGGACTGAACTGATGCTTTTGAGCAAGACTGCGGTAAAAACGGCTGTTTGTCCTCATCAAAAAGCATGTAGCTACCCCCCCCCCCCCCCCCCCCCCCCCGTTTAGACGACGTGGTGCTCATGCAGGTGTCTCTTCCTGTTCCGACGCTGCTACACGTAATATTTTTAATTTATTAAGCCTTCAATTTATTTTTACTCAGTAACGGATATGATTTAAAATGTAGCGAATTACAATTCTTTTTTAAAAACTTACTCAAGTAAAAGTAAAAGTACAGATTTTAAAAACAACTTAAAAAGTATAAATTTACAAAAAAGCTACTCAATTACAGTAACGTGAGTAAATGTAATTCGTTACTTTCCACCTCTGCATTTTATTTACCTACCGGAGCAGATTAAGATGAGGATGTCTCACTTAAGATCATTGTCGCTGGTTTCATCATCACCCAGTTACCCATCACATTTAGTGAAGTGGACCCAAGCTTTAGCGTGTGTTCTTTCTACCATGCTGCTCTGTTTACAACTGGCTCGCAGTGAGCGATGACATAACGCTCTTGCGCATGCGCAGCTGTCTTGGCAAGTTCTCGTTATCAAGGACGGGTACCGAAAAGAGGCACCGTTTGAAATGACGTGAATCGGTGCTCGGTCGGTACTATGGAATTCGGTCGGTACCTTAAAAAGTACCGAATTCGGTACCCATCCCTAGGTAAGACTGTCACTTTTACGGATTTATAAAAAGCATAATTCACTGAATGGAAGAAAGCTTCGGTGTGCTGTCCGATCACCATGCATTGGCAGATTGGCGTACGCGTATTACAGCGTGTCATACATTGTTTTAAGCTGTATGACACTTTGATGGACCAGTTTATCTGTCAGACCATCAAACACTTTGCTTCATCAACCATATGACACCCTGAATGTCAATTTTCTTTATAATTTAAGCTTAATTATCTCCAAGTTTGATCAGAATTACAAGGTGGCAAAATAAAAATATGTGGTACACAATCATCAGTTCATTGTTGTGGACGATAAAACATTATGAACACAACTGACAAAAGTTTTCCTTGTACTTTACTGTCTGAATGCTGAACTGACGGCTCCTCGGAATGCAGCAGCAGTTTAGATGAATGTGCATAAATGTGTATGGTGCTCTGTCAGAACATCTGGTTTCTGTTTTTGTTAACTATTAGTTGTCACCATGGTGACACTGACATGGTGAGCCACAGGCAACAGCTTTAACATTTTTTGGCTGATCTTGTTTATTTCTGCAATTCTGGTGCAATTTAAACACGTAAAACTCACCAAATTTCTTAGGAATTATTCTATCATTTTTACTTTTTGCCGAGATTTAAGATTTCAGACTCACCACTCCTCGCTGCAGAGCCTCAGCTGATAAATGTTGCCTCTCCTTAAGGACACTTTCCCTCCTGCAGCCTCCTCGAATGGTAGAAAAGTCACCTGCTGTCTGTCAAAGTCTGCAGAATATTTATAAAAGTTGGCATCACTAGTAGACCCAATTAACCCAGACTGCAGTTCAGGTGTTTACCTTTCAGTATGACCTCTTTATGCGAGGTTGAGCCGTAACAGCTGACTTTGGGAATGAACGTTCTGCTGGTGAAAGACCAGGGTTTGTCCTGATGGTGTGCTGCTGACGCACCACTGCTGCTGCAGAGGAACAACATCACATCTTTAAAGAGTTCTTCATCATCGTCCAGCAGGAAACGCAGGTCTTCTCCGTCCGCTTGTCTGCCCTCCGTCTCTTTAACGCCACAGAGACGCTTGTTCACAACATGAGGCTTTTTAACCCACACGTCCACCGCCGACCAGAACCCATCAGGGAGGGTCCCGCATCCCTCTGGAAACTTCATGTCGAATAGTTTAGGCATATTGAAGCCGGAAGTAGATGTGAACGGCACTTAGTTGTTGAAGGCTTTCATTGCTATACCGGAAGTAAATGTTGTAAAAACATTACTGTAAAAACAACAAAAGTGTCAAATGCTTTATACTAATCGGGACTGGACATTGCTGCTCGTGTCAAAAGAAGCTAAAAATGTCGCAGCTTTCTGACGTTTCACTGAAGTCCAACATTCTCAAGAAATGACCAGCAGAGGGTGCTGTTTCTTTGAGGAAAGAGTAAAATGGCTTCACTTTTACGTAGAAGAATTTTTGTTTATGTTCAAAGTGTCACCTTTTTCTGTTGAATTCTGAATTTAACATAATAAATGTTTTTCTTTTCCTCAAGAATTGATTTAATCTGTGTTTCATATGAAATTAGTTTGTTGATCTATTGAAAAAAGTATTTTATTTGTAGTTTTTAGTTGTTTTTTTCTCGTGTTTATTAGCCTGTGCTATTCAGATTGTGAATAAATCAACATGTTCAATTTTCTAAATGAGTCAACGTTGGGGTTTTTTAAACATTTTGTCTGACCTCAGTATGGACTTTTTACACAAGCACTTTATATCCTTTCACACTTAAAACTGTGAGTAACTGTATATCTTTCAGTTACTTATTTATGAATCACTTTCATTGTTCAGTTTCAGATATGACACCGTTTCACTACATCTCCTGGGTTTTGTTTAAATTTCTGCGTTTAAAAATGATGAACTCAGTGAGCTAGTTCTCAGCTGATTCTCATCCAAATCCCCACATCTGCACATTCCCAGTCCTTATATCTGACACTGTAAAATGACACCAGGAAAAAGGCAAACATTCCTGTTGGCCTCACTCTCTAACTCTGCTCATCCTTTATAAATAAGCTGCTTGCTTACTAAATAAAACACCTGTCAGGTGGCTTTTTGGCAACATTTGTTTTGATCACCAAATGTCCTCTTAATCAATTTTGTTATTGCAACAGAGTATCATCAAATACACATTTCTCTGCAAATGAGTTGAGTCCATAAAGGATATGGAAATAGATCAGCCCGGCTTTTCCTAATCAGTTGGCAACCATGTTGTATTTGTTATTTCAGGAAAGAAAATAGGGAGGAGTAACTTGTAAACTTTCTGCACCAGGAAGTGCAAAGTTAAGACAGACCTTGCACTGTGCTGCGTTGCTGGGCTGTAAGAAATATCCGGTCAAACTTGTCTGGCAGCAGCAAAATCATTCCCACTCCTTTATTTTACTTATTGCTCATGGCTGTTTTTGTTTGGAAATAGATGTAATTAAATATGAATAATGGAGATAATTGGCTGTGGGAAAATTACATTTTATTAATTAATTGACTTGTAGCTGGTGACTGCCCACCCCTTTCATTTATGTAACTCAGCAAAACAGATTAACTGGCATGTTGTAAAAGAAAAACAATAAAATTAAAAGGAAACACTAAAATAGACATATGTGACAATAGTTTGATTATTTTCTTTCAATAAAACGTTCAGAGTCCAGTCTGTTCAGAAACATTAGCTTCATTTTAGGTTTTAGCTAATGCACACAAAATTTGGTGTCTTTTGGGTCTGAATAGACTTTAGCAATTTTATTTTAGATGACATTGTATTTCTCTTTTGTTTGTTGTTAAATTGTAATCAATTAGCCAAACTGTTGCATTAAATATTTTAGCCATAGAGCTAAAAATATACTGTTTGAACTAACTTAACATGTTTTTTTTAAACAAAAACATTGTTTAAGGTTTTTATTGAACTGTAGCTGAACACAACTCATCACAATTTGGTCTAAACTGTGTAGACTACAAAGTCATTTTAGTTAGCAAAACTGACACCTTACCTTTTAGCCCTAAAGCTAACAGTTAGCCCTAACAAACACAATAAATCACTATTTTAAAACCCCTTTACCAACAATTTCTGAACAACTAATTAGGGAGCTAGTAAAAGGGAACCATAAAATCCAAGCAGCTAAAGGAAGCAGCACAACACAGGGTTATTTTTCTGAGGTTTGAAAATACACAAAAGTCACTACACACATAATTATGACTACACAACAGCAAAACGCTTCAACAGAACTATTATAGATGCCATAACTTAACAACAGTTGAAATAAAAAATAAAACAATTACAATAACATCAAACTATAGCTGTTGCCTCTCATTTAGCCTACTAACCTTGTTTTCAACGTAATTGATAGTATATCATGTATTAGAGCACAAGACAAATTTGACAACTTCAAGTTCAGTTTTTTTTACCTCTGTTTTATATTTATGCCAACTTCTGTTGAAGGTTTTTTGCTGTGATGGAGCTTTTTGTTGTTTTTTGTCTTTTGTGCTTTATTTTATTTATTTTTTTTACTTCTGGGCCACTGTACTTTTTTACTCCTTTAGATATGTTATATAATACATATTTTTCACAATTTGGATTAAGTTATTATTAATTGTACTAACTCATTTGAGTTGGCTAAACATCTACCTGATAGTGAATCTTTTAACTACGGGTGTTCTGAGCTCTGCAGGTAGATTATTACTGTCTGGCGGGTTTTCCTTCAAGCTCCAGGTGAGAGAACAGTCCGGAAGAGGTGGGTGTGGTCAGTGAGAAACTAGGAAGAGGAGGAGGGAATAGCTGAAAAACATTGCAGTAACACACAGGTAGATTGCTGGAACGCTTTGTTCGAGTCAGTAAAAAATAAATTCAAGAATTTTATTAAAACATTTCTCTTGAATTAACGAACCCCAGCCTGGATCTGGTCGCATGGTCGGTGACCCACCGACGTCTCTGCGTGTTTCGATGCCGACATGAATCACCTGTTCCTGGGTGTGAGTGGTTGAGGAAACAGCCATCAGATTGGGGGCTGAGCCGCTTTACATCAACGGTAAATATCAGAATTAATAAGACATTTATCATGTTTACGAGTCTTGTTTTCATTTACCTAAATTTATTCAGAGATAATTAACAATTAATAGAAGTTTTAATACAACTTATTTAAGTAAAAATCAATAATAATCATTAGTAACCATTTATTTTAATGTAACATACTGTCCTTAAAGTGTGCACTTTCTAATTTAAAAAGTTGAGCTTGTCCACTGGCTGGACCTGCTCCTACAGAGAAAACAGGAATCATCAGAGTAAACTAAAGGATTCCTTCATTCATAACAGAGCTGGAGTCATAAAGTGAGACCAGTTTTCCAGATGACTTCTCGTCCACATCAGGCTGATTTTCAGTAGCTTAACAGGTTAAACATTCATCGCTCTGTACACACTAGCTGACCCATACCTGTGTGTTTACCATCTTTGAATTATTTAACTTAATTATGTTTGTAGTCAGCAATATTTATTTGATCCTCATTTTTGGGAGTTGCTCAGGGAGACGAATGCATGTCTTGGCCTGTACTTTCTATCAGACAGGAGAACATGAAGCTCTTTGACTCACCGCCCTACTGAGGAATATGATCATTAGCAGGTTATTTAGAGGTGAACTCGTCTTCAGGAGATTCATGAGCAGCAGGCTGAGTTTCTGTCAGTCAGGGGGAAAATCTTTCAGTTTCAGTGACGTGGAAGTGGTTTTCCCCTCAGTGTTGGACCCATAAATATTTACTGTAAAGATAACTAAAATGAAAGTCAGGATTCAGGAAATTCAGAGTCAGTCTCGTGGTTTCACCCCTCCGTGTTATCTCAGCAGTTTCATAAATACGGAGTTGATCCGGTTGAACTGGTGGCTTCACAACACCAACAAGCTAATGTTTCAGCCCTCCAGTTGTCTTTCACAAAGACGCAGAATTCCCTGTGGGATCGTTGATATCTGAGTTTCAAATGAGTCCAACCGATTTTCTCTGGGACATTTAGTCTTCTCTCTCTCTCTCTCTCTCTCTCTCTCTCTCTCTCTCTCTCTCTCTCTCTCTCTCTCTCTCTCTCTCTCTCTCTCTCTCTCATATTTTCTCAATTGGTTGGTTTTACTTTAACGTGTGAACGTCTGGAAGAGTGATGTACAAGCATCATGTTTACTCTGCCATCAGCAAACATCCAGATTTGCGCTCCAACTAGAGACGGGTTGGTTACTGGTTTCATGCCACTCTGAATGTCAGAACATTGAGTTTTGTTTTTCTGTCATATTATTCCTGAAACTCTGTTTTTGTTTTGCTCCAAGGAAAACTCCCTTTTCCTTTTCTCCATAACCCCCCTACACACACAAAACACACTCCATTTTCCCTTTTCACAAAAGGACATCCATCAATTACTCGTCTATCTTAGCTGAATTAAAGAGTATGCTATCTATAAATAAACAGATACAGATAAGAGAATTAGCATACCAATAATCGGAGCACAGAAAACCTTCTAGACCAGAGCCGGGAGACTTGGGGATGGACTGTCCAATCTCTGGGGCAGGAGTCACTGAGGTAGTCACACAACTATGCAGCGGCGGAGCCCCTGGGTGGATGAGATCTGACCTGGGTATCTCAAGGCTATGGATGTTGTAGGGCTGTCTTGGTTGACATGTCTCTGCAACTTTGAGTGGTCATCAGGCAGTTCCTGTGCAGTGGTAGACCAGGGTGGTGGTCCTAATTTTTGAAAAGGGGGACAAGAGGGTGTGTTCCAACTATAGAGGGATCACACTCCTCAGCCTCCAGGGAAAGGTCCACTCCAGGGTACTGGAGAGGAGGGTCCGGTCACTAGTTGAACCTCAGACAGAGGAGGTGCGATGTGGGTTTTGTCCTGGCTGTGGAACTGTGGACTAACTCTTTACCCTTGCTAGGGTGATGGAGGGGTCATGGGAGTTTGTCCAACCAATCCACACGTGTTTTGTGGATTTGGAGAAGGCACATAGGCACCCTGTGGAGGGCACTCCAGGAGTATTGGGTGGATGGTCTTTTGCTAAGGGCCATTCAGTCCCCATACCAGAGGAGCGTGAGTTTTGTCCGCATAGCCGGCAGTAAGTCGGATCCCGTCCCTGTGAGGGTTGGACTGTGCCAGGGCGGCCCTTTGTCATCGGTCCTGTTCATAATCATTGGTGTAATTTGGGGGGGGGGGGGGGGGGGCATGTCCCCCCCACTTTTTCCAAAGTCAAGTTTTGACCCCTGCACTTTTTACCATCCAAAAACAATATTACTTTATATTAAATTGACACAGGTTGAGCTCTAGGACCAAGCAGAAAACAACCGTTTGTGTTGAAGCCTGTTTCCCATTAGAACATACTGTAAAGACCCCCCCCCCCCCCCCGTGTCCCCCCCCCCCCCCACTTCTAAAGTGAAAATTACGTCCATGTTCATAATGTTTATAGACAGGATTTCAAGGTGCAGCCGTGGTGTGGAGTTTGGTGGCAGCAGAATCTCATCTCTGCTTTATGCAGATGATGTGGTCCTCTTAGCTTCATCATGCTCTGACCTGCAACTCTTGCTGGGGAGTTACGCAGCCGAGTGTGAAGCAGCTGGGATGAGGATCAGCACCTCCCAAGTCTGAGACTGTGGTTCTCGACCAAAAAAGGGCAGGTTGCCAACTTTGGGTGGGGAAAGAGGTCCTGCCTCAAGTGGAGGAGTTCAAGTATCTCGGGGTCTTGTTCACGAGTGAGGGAAGGAGGGATCGGGAGATCGACAGGCAGATCGGTTCAGCGTGCAGCGATGCGGACGCTGAGCCGATCTGTTGTGGTGAAGAAGGAGCTGAGCCGGAAAGCAAGGCTCTCGATTTACCAGTCGCCCAGTCCTCACCTATGGTCATGAGCTCAGGGTAATGACCGAAAGAACAGGATCGCAGATACAAACGGCCAAAATGGTTCCATCACATAGCGAGGGTGGGGGGCCGTTGATGTTGTCCTGCGGGATGGTGTGGGTGGGGGTGTGTGGGGTCTGAGTTTGGAGTATCCGGATGTTCCCTGGAGGTGGGTTCACTGGGGGTGTCTGGGACTGGGGGGCCATTGCCCCCCTCTGGAGGTGCTTGGGTTGCCTCGGGGGGTGGACTGCTGGCGGTTGTGAGTGGGGCCTCTTGGGGATCTTGGCGGCGGCCATGGGTCACTGCCTGGCGGCTGCAATGCCCCTGGGCGGGTCTGGGTGGGGGCCTGGGGGCTCAGGGTTTGGGGGTGGCTGGCCCCGTGTGGGGATCTGGGCGGGGCCTTGGGTTCGGGGGCCTCAGGTAGACCTTGGCTCCTCTGCCGTTCCATCACAGGGGAGGGGGAGGTCCAGGAGGGGGAGGACCCAACCTTACCTGGATGTCCCATTTCTTATATATTCTGGAAGTTGTGCAAATGCAGGGGTGGGCATAGATATTCTGCTGGGGTGGGGCTGGTTTGGTGCCCTCGGACTCCGTGAGGCTCTGTAATGCTGCTGCTTTGGGCCCTGGCAGGATGGGCTGGGGTCTCCATGCCCTGGGTGGTGGTTGGACAACAGAGGTGCCTATTGGGGCCAGTAGGGGAGCTGGCCTCCTGGAGGGCTAAGCCCAACCAGCCATTCCTCCCCATCCCCGCATATTTCTCTCCTCCTGCTCCCTCACATCATCACACAAACATACACATAGGACCTTGGGGGGTGGGCAAGTCAGGGAGTGCGGGTATGGACCCCATTTCCGCATTCCTGTGGAAACCTGCCCCCCAATTTTATTTGCACCTTATACACTTCCACTGACGACATTCCACACAAACACACACTTAGGGCCTTGGAAGTGAGCACATTCAACGGCATTTGGCAGGGGGATATTTCAGCCTCCTCCCGAGTGCCGGTGCCCACTTCCAATTTTAAACCGCACTTAGACACTGATGGCTGAGGGTGTAACTGGGGTGGTGCGGTGGCATCAGTTGGTATATGCTGGATGATGCCTGCACTGCCCACTCACCACAGCCATGGAATACACCTCATGATCACACAACACTATATTGGAGCAGGCGGAGGGAGACTAGGGGTCTTAGCCACCTCTGTTGTTGCTGGGCTTCCTGGGGCTGGAGGCTAGGAGGGAGATCTGGCCGTCTGGTTGGGGTCTCGGGTGGTGGGTTGCTGTGCTCAGCGTTGGGCGGGGGAGCCTGCTCATCAGCACCCCAGCAGAAAGGGTCAAACTCTGGTTACCGGTGATGGTTGTACCCAATGTGCAGCAGTCCCTGGACCAGAGTTAATAGGGTGTGTATGGGGAGCATGAGTGGGTGTCCGGCGTGCATTTTTGTAAGTCTTGGGTTGTATGTGCATGTGTGAGCATGAGGGAGGGAGTGTGTGACTGTGTTTGTGTATGACTGTATATGTCAGGTGGGGCCTTTGGGTCCTCCCCTCTCCTGGAACTTCTCTTGATGATATAGATCTCTGTCCCCCCTCCCCCTGCCACACCTGGTGTGGGGGCTTGTGCCTTGGTCTGCCTGAGTGTTCGTGGCAACCGGGTCTGGGGGTTTAAAGATTTTGGCATCTGCCTGTTAGATCCCGGTGGCTGCCTGGTGGGGTCTGGGTCCCTGGGCTCTGCTGGGTCCCCGGCGGGGGTGGTCGCCCCTGGGTCCCGGGTCGCTGGGTCCCGGGCTCGGCCGGCTAGGGGGTGGGAGGTTGCGGGCGGGCCTGTGGGCTTGCCGCTGATATCTCCGGGGACTCTGCCGGCTGCTGGTTGTGGCCCCCCGGGGCGATCCTCTGTGCATCTCGAGGGGGGCGGGGGCCTTCCTGGTTGCAGTCTCCTTGGGGTTCCTGCGTTCTGGGGCAGCGCCTGGATCTCTGGGACTTGGAGCTCCCCCCGTCTCCTGCGCATCTTTGGGGGGCAGATCTGTGGTTCCTCACACTGTCTGTTGGGCGCTCCTATAGAAAAACCTTAAATAAACAAGCGCGTGTACACACACAGGTGCTCACATGGTGCTCTCAAAAGTATGGGCTTGGGCACGTTAAACACAGGTCTTAAGACTATGGTGGGCACTTAATATGTTGCGATTTATTATCGTGATTCTTCAGTTAAGCAATGTTGATTATATATATTTATTTTTTCTTTTCATCAAGTTGACGCAGTGAGAGGTAGATCTTGTCGTATTGTTGTTGTGTCCCTTTTTTGTGTCCCTTTGGTTTTTTTGTCTTTTTTCTGCAGGTCTAGAAGCAGACTCTTGTTCATTATTGTTTATTTTTGTGGAACCCCCCCCCCCCCCTCTCTCCCCCCACCTTTTCTTTTCCTTTCTCTTTCACCTCTGTCTCCGTGTCTGGTCGGAATTACAAAGCATTCAGCAACAATAACAATAAAGTTTTAAGTATCAGGCGTGATATTAAAAGCAAACGCTTTGATGCTCCACCTGAGAATAAATCTGTAAGGCTTGTCACCAGCATTCAGACATCAATTCTGCTTGCTTCACAGCCAGACAGGACACGGTAAAAAAAAAAAAAAAAAAAAAAAAAACGGCCAAAATGAGTTTTCTCCACGGGGTGGCGGGGTTTAACCTTAGGGATAGGTTGAGGAGCTCAGACATTCGGGAGAGACTCGGAGTAGAGCCGCTGCTCCTCCATATCGAGAGGGTCAGTTGAGGTGGTTTGGGCATCTTGTATGCCTGCTGGACAACTCCCCAGGGAGGTGTTTCAGGCATGTCCTGCCGGCAGGAGGCCCCCTGGTCGACCCAGGACACGTTGGAGAAAGAAAGAAACTCCCTGGTTAGCATGCTGCCCCCACGACCCGGACCCGGATAGTCGGAAGAAGACGAGACGAGATGAGAAAACCTTGTATATGTTCAATTAGGGCTAACTTTAGTAGCTAATGAGAACTCATAAACCTCTAACATGGGGTCAGTGACCTGGAGCCACAAATGGCAGAAACATCCCAGCTTATTTATTTAGAAAACAATCTTTTGTATAGCACCTCTTAAGGTAAAAATCACGAGGCGCTTCACACAAAACAATTTTTTATTATAAGAAAGATTTCAAAAAAGGATTAAAAATATGTTTAAAATGAGAAGAAATAAGAAATAAAAATTGTGATAGAAAAATGTAAGGAAAGGGAGATAGAACATGAATTGGAGAGAAGAAATCAGGGGATCTCGGAAAAGGCAGAACAAGGATAGGGTGATGAAGGTCACACCAAAACCAGCTTGAACAGGTGAGTCTTCAGCTGCTTTTTAAAGGAGACCACTGAGTCCACTGATCCCAGGCTCAGGGGGAGAGCGGTTCAGAGTCTGGGGCCACAGCAGCAAATTATCTATCACCTTTGACCTTTTAGCCTGGTGCTGCACAACCAGTAGGCTTTGATCACTGGACCTCAGGGACCTGCTGGGGGTGTAGGGACTAAGAAGATCACCAATGTAAGATGGTGCTTGTCCATGTAAGGCCCTATAGACCAGAACCAGGATCTTGAAATGAACCCTGAAGTTGACTGGCAGCCAATGAAGCTGGAGGAGAAGCGGGGTGATGTGGGTGTGTTTGGAGGACTTGGTCAGAAGCCGAGCACAGGTATTCTGAACAGGGAGGTTCTGCTCAGACACGTGAAAAGAGAGTTACAGTAGTCTTAAGCGTGAGGAGATGACGGTGTGGAGAACTGTCTCAAGTTCAGAGTGGGACAGAATGGGACTCAGCTTAGCAATGTTCCTGAGATGGAAGAAGGAAGAGTGAACAAGAGAACTGACATGAGAATCCAGGGTGAGAGCTGGGTCAAAGGTCACATCAAGATTCCTGACGGGGGGGTTAGTGTGAGAAGCAAGCTGACCAAGAGCGTCTCAAGGGATCTCAGATGCACCTGTTTCCACATGGGGAATTCAGCCGGAGAAGAAATTAGCTTCAGACGACTGGATTTAGAGTTTTATTCTCTGAAATTTGGACGTCTTGCCTCTGATTGGATAACAGCCACATGACTACCACTGACTTTGTTTGCTCTGCAACATTGATGTTTTATCTCTACAAGTAACACAAGTCTGGAGGAGTTCTGCTGTGTGGTGGAGTTGCTAATGCTAACAGTTAGCTTCTAGCAATGCAGGAGATAGGTGTAGAAGACTATTTTCACAATCAGCCTGCATGAAAAACTCAGTGATCAATCATTAAAAAAAAAATGATAAGTAAAAATGGTTTTTCAGTGAAAGACCTTTTTAAAGAGCAAATTGCAGGTTCGAGACCCCCATGAACCAATGTTTAGAGTGACATAATACAAACTCGTTTTAAACATTTTTTTACACATACATAAAAAAATCACTGGGTAACCGTTAAATGCAAAAACATCTGAAGTAATTGTCCAGAAAATGTAAAATTGTGTTCAGATATTGTCTAATTTCTAATCTGTATATCCCGGTGTCATTGTAATGCTCTCAAGCTTGATTTATGCTTGACGCATTCACTTTCCGCTTGTTGATGCGGCTTGCGGATGGAACACACTTCACAACTCGCAGCGTTTATGGTTCATGCGGCTTGTCTCTGCGGTGAGCCAATATTCTCCCAAACTGTAGGGGGCAGCATGAAGCTCTACGGCATGCATCACACACTACACCATAGAAGTAGAAATTACTGTTTACAACACGGCATTCCAGCATTTTTAACAGCGTCCTCGTCTTTTCCGACAGTGCGAGCTATTTCTCTCCAAGAATTATTAACATGTTGATCACGGTGATCTCTGAGAGCTGAATCATACAAATGTCTGTATTTACGAACCTCTGCCATACTAGTTCTTGCCGGTCCGCCATGTTTTTCCGCGTCCGACCGTCCGCGTGGTTAGAAATTTTCCTAGGTGCGCGTTGCGGAAATTTTGGGCCGTGCGGAGACGCGGTGGAGGGGCGTGGTTGTTAAAATGATGCAATGTCGCCGCGCGGACCTCGCGGACGCATCAAGCATAAACCAACCTTAAGGCAGGCGGGTGCCCATTCCTTGTCCTGCAGGGCCGGTATAGTTTAACTCTGTTTCATCACACCTGACTTCAATCAGCAGGTGAGTAATGCGGTTTTTCAGGGTGCAACAAGACTGTTTTTCAGCCCTCTTGGGTAGGGATGAGTACCGAATTCGGTACTTTTTAAGGTACCGACCGAATTCCATAGTACCGACCGAACACCGATTCACGTCATTTCAAACGGTGCCTCGTTTCGGTACTGCCAAGACAGTTGCGCATGCGCAAAAGCGTTATGTCACCGGTCCCTGCGAGCCCGTTGTAAACAGAGCAAGCATGGTAGAAAGAACGCACGCTAAAGCTTGGGTCCACTTCACTAAATGTGATGGGTAACTGGGTGATGAAACTAGCGACAGACAACGATCTAAGTGAGACATCCTCATCTTAATCTGCTCCAGTAGGTAAATAAAATGTTTAAGATAACGTTACCTTGATTTGTTAGCTTCCGTTTCGCTAATGGTGCGTTCGCTTTCTCCTCGGAACTCCGAATTTCCGACTAGAAGAACATGAACGCGCTCTAAAGTTTGGCTTTACTTTACTAAATGCGACGGGTGATTGGGTGAAGGTAAAACCAGTGACAACGATCTAAGTTTGAGGCATCATCGTTTTAATCTGCTCCAGCAGCTAAATAAACTGTTAAAGATAACGTTAGCTTGATATGTTAGCTTCCATTGCCACCGTTGTTATCAGCTAATGGTGCGTTCGCTTTCTCCTCGGAAATTCTAACTTCCCAGTAGGAAAAATCAAATGAAAAAGGACGGCAAAAGGAATAAAGATACACAGTAAAGATGTTTGCTTCAGTTTAATTATCAGCTTATAAAACTACAAGGACGATGTTAAAATACAAACTTGTATGTTATTTATCGTGATATTTATCAAATATGGTTATATATAGAGAAAAATATATATTTAATTATAAAAGAGAATTAAAATAATAAACACTCAAAAGTATCGAAAATTGGTACCGTTAAGTACCGGTATCGACTCGTAGGTACCGGGAATTAGTACCGGATCGATTCAAATGTCAAAGGTACCCATCCCTACTCTTGGGCCATTCCCATTTGTACCTGGTCGGCCCTGCCCAGATAGCTCCAGTCGGCCCCAGCCTGGCTCGGTTGATTCCACACATCCTTGCTTAGGTATGCAAGGAATGCAGTGAGAGACATTTTCAGCTTCTAGGTAATCAGCATGATAATGAATGATAATGATTTGAGCATGCCTTAAGCCCATGTGGGTTGATTCTATCCACCAATCAAAGGCTTGCTCTAATGGAAGGTGTGAATTTGCTGACTGATGAGCCGGCTTACCACCAGTGGGTGGGCAGTGGGTGTGTTGGCCCTGGTCAGCCTGAAGCAGACCACCTCAGAAAGAGGGCTGAAAAACAGTCTCGTTGTATCCTGAAAAACGTCAGGCCGCCAAGATATGTAAGCAAGGTATGCTATCCCGGCCGACCAGGTACAGATGGGAATGGCCCATTTCTGGGGTGGTCTGCTTCAGGCTGACCAGGGCCAACACACCCACTGCTGACTGATAAGCTGGTCAGCAAATTCACACCTTCCATTAGAGCAAGCCTGTGATCGGTGGGTAGAATCAATCCACATGGGCTTAAGGCATGCTTAATTCATTATCATTCATTATCATGCTGATTACTTAGAAGCTGAAAATGTCTATGACTGCATTTCTTGCATACCTAAGCAAGGATGTGTGGAATCAACCGGGCCAGGCTGGGGCTGACCAGGTACAGATGGGAATGGCCCATTTAATACCTAACCGTGTCTGAACCTGTTTACATGCCTTAACTGTCATTGTAACATTGTTTATACATAAAATCAGTATTGTGGTTTTATCAAGGTAAACAAAATGTTTCTAACTCCTTTCTCTGTCTTTTTGTGGTTGTGGGTTTGAATCCCACTGCTGCCTTCATTACCTGCATCGCCCTTTGAATGACCTGCTTGTTATCAAATGTTTTTATTTTAACTTTGACTGCAGGACAGATACAATTTTCCTTACTCTGTGCTACTGGTGTCACCATCTACTGTTCCCCAGAAACACGAACAAGGAGAAACCAAAGTTATTACAAGATGCTGCAAATAATAATATTAAAAATCTCTCAAGATATTATTTACTTACTAACTTATTTAAATGAACCAGAAACTAAGTTCACACCCTGAACAATAAAATCAAACCTACATTTGTGGTAAGAACTCCACAAATACAGCTCTTTAATCCCCTTGACACTTGCAGGCTTGTGGGCCGGGTCATGCTGATGGATCAGGACACTGAGTGGCTGTACCAGCTTCTGGCCGAGGTCCAGCTGGAGAAGTTCTACGTACGCATCCGAGATGGCCTCAACATCACCCGTGTCGAGCACTTCTCCTACGTCAAGGAGTGCGACTTTGAGCAGATCGGCATCAGCAAACCGGGTAAGCTTCAATAAATACCTGTACACGCTCACAGGAACTGCAAAGGCCTCTTCTCCAGATCACAGATCAGCGATTTCCAAAACTGTTTGACTAAATCATCTTCGAGTTTCATTTTTAAGGGCTTTTGTGAGCCGCTTTAGTTTACTAGTTCAGGGACTTATATTTTTAAATACCTAGTTCGGTTGTTCAGGAGCTCTTTAAAACTCCACTGAGACAGAAATGTCTCTTCCAGGTTTCTTTTTATTTTCATGTTCCATGTGTAGGCTACAGACATCATATTTTACTGGAAATTTTAAAACTACACATAGGGAAGCCTCACTTGACTAAAACTTCATTATTAAATACTATATCGGCTTTTTTTTTTACCAGTATAGTCTATTAGACCTGATACGATATAAGCTGATGCCGATATCTGTAGCGCCCGGCTTCATGAAAAAACATAATTTACAGTAACTTAACATCATAAACATGCTATAAGACACCCTTAAACTTTAAACATGATCTGTGCAAAAATTAGGCTGTATAATGAAATGACTTGTTACCTGCTCTAGGTACTTACAGAGGTACAAATGTACTTATGTGTACACTTGTCTCATTCGATGTGTTGTCTTTATCTTCATGACCATTTTCATTGGGAGATTCTCACTGAAGGCATCAAAAGTATGAATGAACACATGAGGAGTTATGTACTCAACCCAAAAAGGTGAAATAAATAAAACCATGTTTTTGATTCCATTTTCTTCAAAACAGCCACCCTTTGCTCTGATTACTGCTTTCTACACTCTTGGCATTCTCTTGATGAGCTTCCAGAGGAAGTCACCTGAAACGGTTTTCCAGCAGTCTTGAAGGAGTTCCCAGAGGTGTTTAGCACTTGTTGGTGCCTTTGTAAACGGCTATGAAAATAAAGAAAACGCATGGAATGAGAAGGTGTGTCCAAACATTTGGCCTGTATTGTACATGGTTATTACCTGTTTGGTTCCCTGTATGTACTCCTATACTTACCGAGTACTTAACCTGTACATACGTACCAGGTAAGCATCTTGTAATACTATATACCTCATAAGTACCAAAATGTACCCCCATAAACATCCATGTTTAGTACTTTTTATACCCTAAAAAGTACCTGGTACAAGGTCATACCAGATATATTTATCGTCACAGCTAAAACACTGACTTTCAGTTTGTGGGAAAGGTGTGTGTTCGTCGTCAGATCCGACTCTATAAATGTAGACAGTTGCTCTCAGTGGGTTTTATACGCGTCGCTTTTAAGTGTGTGATTTACGCTTGTCCTCAAAAGGTTGGGCTCTCGTAAAAATGTAGATTTACATATTTTCACACAATTCACAATCAGTGGTGTCCAATTCACAAACGACTTGGTAAACTTCACACAGTACGCCCCCCTGCCTTTAATGCTACTCGTAAACACAGCTAATTTTAGGGTGTAATATTGTGCTTTATCTCTGCATTATGAATATTCACAACTATCAAAGGGGTTTCTTATTGTAAAGGGTAAAACTGGCTTTTAGACGTGTTCATTAGTCATAATAAATATTGTCATGTTTTAACCTCAACTATAAGACTTCCTTTAATAATTGTTAGGATTCATAATGCAGCCATGAAGTACAATATTGTAAGTAAAAAATGCTCTCTGGGTTTACAAGGTGGTAACTAAGTCTGAACTCCACATGAATCACTTTTGACTAAGGACTATTGGATCAACATTTGGCAAGAAACCTGTCAATTTTGGCCCAGTCCCAATAACCGCGCTGCAGCCTACAGTCCTCTGAAGTGCACTTAGTGGAAGTGCACTTAATGGAAGTGCATGTAAGGCTTTGAGGGAGTAGTAAGCAGGTGTGCAAATAACTGCAGAATTAGGACAGTGAGCATTGTCATCTACCACGACTTCGTAAGCCGGGATGCCTGTCGCTGTTGAGCTACTTTGCTGCTTGAAATGATATTAAAACAGAATAGTTACTTAATGGCTGGCATATCGTCCGTAAATACACATCGGTACTGTCGTCAGTATTTTTCAACAGATATGCAACGCAACTTTCCAACTGCTGAACTTGACGATAAGTTCCCACGCAGCAATGGATTGTGGGTAATACCCTTGACCAAAGTCTGCACCAATGTGGGTTTCGGATAAGTGCAGATCAAGGGTGCAAAAGGGGTGGAGCCAAGGCCTACTCCCTACGCAACTGCCCTTACTTAAAGTGTAATAAACACTTATTTATGAAGTGTTTACAAATTAATGAATGTTATATCTATAAACTATTAATACGCTAATGAAATTATTTTACAGAGATCTCGGTTTTGACATACCAGGCGTTTGGAACATTTTCATGTTTATTTTTAATTTCACACAAAAAAAAAGATTCTAATCAAGCATGAAATTATTTAAATGCTATATGTGACGACTGATCCTACAACAGTCTGTTTATTGTTATAGACACAAATATTTCTAATGGGTGTTTAGAGCGAAGAGCTACTCCAGGCTTTTATTAATGGTTAAAGTTTATTCTGGACTTGTCCTGGTCCGCTGATCCGTGTTTCGTTTTACGACTTTGGTTCCTATAAACGAACCGTTTCGTCACATGCTGGCTGTCAGAAGTAAGCCTTCACCTTTAACCCCTACACCTGTTGCCTCTGTGCCAAGAAAATACACGTTTAAAGTTACAAATGATTAAGGATAAAGGATAAAACCTAAAATGTCTCAGTTTTATTAGTTTTTCTGTTGTTTTTCAGCACAAAGACGATTATTGGAGGCACTGAAACGGTACAAGACACGCGCACGATCATGGATGCCCAAGGTCTGGACATGTCAGATGTTGGAGAAGTTGTGTTATTAACTCAAACGGGGAGTTTTTATGAGTTTATTCATACACACAGGTGTTTAAAGGTCCCGATGGAGGGGAGGCCGGAGGTGGCCCGGTTCAGAACCCGGAGGTCGTCAGCCGGACTCTGCCTTGTCTGATCCAGGATAGTGAGCTGGCTTTAGGGGACAAGTTGGGCTCGGGGTCCTTTGGGGTGGTGAGGAGGGGGGAGTGGCACTCTCCCTCAGGGAGAGTGGTAAGTTTCTTTTCAAATATCTGTAACTGAATGTGCTAAAAAAAATAAAGGAACACATGGATATCCATCCTGGATACGTCTGATTCCCCACTTTAATTTGTGGTTCCCTCTCAGGTTCCCGTAGCGGTGAAATCCCTGAGGAACAGCGTGTCGAGACATACGAACACACTGACGGACTTTCTCCAGGAAGTGACCATCATGCAGTCCTTAGACCACCCCAACATCATCCGACTCTACGGCGTGGTCCTCACTCAGCCCCTCAAAATGGTTAGAGGATATTGTATCAACAAATGTTTTAAATGTTCTCTTTCCCAACCCAAACTTCACTATTTTTCTTTCCTCCAGGTGACAGAGCTGGCCCTTTTTGGCTCTCTGTATGACACCCTGCGAGCGCGTCAGTACAGGTTCCCGTTGCTGCGCCTCTGGCTCTTTGCCACCCAGATCGCGGTGGGTATGGAGTACCTGGAGAGCCGGAGGTTCATCCACAGGGACCTGGCAGCCAGGAACGTGCTGCTGTCCTCCAGGGAGATGGTGAAGATCGGGGACTTTGGCCTGATGCGAGGCCTGACCCAAGACAGAGACCATTATGTCATGGGAGCACATAAGAGGATCCCTTTTGCTTGGTTAGAAAAGGAGAACGTGTTTTAAATGTGAAGGAATGAAAAATGCAGATTTTTATTAGAATCTCGGGTTTTTTGTGGTTTCGCCTTTAATCCTCCAGGTGTGCTCCAGAAAGCCTCCGCTCAGGCTCCTTCTCCCACTCCTCGGACGTCTGGATGTTTGGCGTCACCATGTGGGAGATGTTTACGTACTGTGATGAACCGTGGCTGGGTCTGGCAGGTCAACAGGTACCGACGTGCCTCCTTCTGAACATTCTTTGTGTGGGGCTATTTTTGTGTGTGGAGCACGTTTCGTTCCCTGCCCTTTCACTCCTTCGTGACTCAGAGTTTGGTGTCACGCAACTTCTTTTTTTTTTGCTGTCAGATTTTGTGGCGTGTGGAACAGGAGGGGGTGCGGCTTGAGAAACCCCAGGATTGCCCTCAAGAGCTGTACATTGTCATGAGGAGCTGCTGGGCCCTAAACCGGTCGGACAGGCCCACCTTCGCCCAGCTCACGAAAATGACTGCTGAGGTTTGAAATGATGTGAAATCTGGAATTATTTTTTTATTCCGGCTTGGAGGTCCATATCTTTCCATATACACTGTTTTTGTTTATTTTGAAGGCTAGACCAGTAGAAGTTCAAGCTACAAGAGACTTTTCAGAGTCCAACAAGCTCCCCCTCTTGGCCAGCGACGTTGTGACGGTCGTAGACCACAGGTAGGTAGGTGGGTGGGTGGGTGGGTGGGTGACGGGGATCAGGGAGGGAGTAAAAGAGGGGTAAAGACGAAAATGTTCGCCTGGGACAGTCAGCCTTTTGTTCAGATGAGTTGGTGGTTTGATCCAAAGTGCATTCCATTCGTAATCTCTCCAGGTCCATGAGTGCAGTTTGCTTTGTTGGTTCTACTGGTTTAGCAGCTTTTATTTGACCAAATACATTTGCAGTTGGAACAAAATCCGCTTGGTTACCTCTAGTAAGTCTTTTTTTCTGCGTTGAGGTTTTAAACGGTATCTTATCTGCTGTAGATAGCTCTTTGAACAACCTTAGTTTGGAAAAATAGTTTCATTCTGAAATGATTGATAAGCTAACAGCTAGACTAAGTAAAGTCAGTTCCAAAGCAAATGTATGTTATAAACTCAATCTTGTCATTATGGCTCACACACAAACGTTTATTTGTTGTTCTGTTCTTATTCTGGCTAAACTCTGCTAGCTGGCTAGCTAGCTGCTGCCGCTGCTAAGCGTAATTTGAATTGACCTAAGAATTAAACATGTGTAACAGAGTTATGCATGAATAAATAGTTTCTTTCCTGCTGCAGACACCTTTTATGGGATGTACAGTTGTGGTCAGAAGTTTACATACACTTGTAAAAAATATAATATAATGGCTCTACTGAGTGTCCCATTATTTCTAAAACTCTGATTTTTCTCTGATAGAGTGATTGGAACAGATACTTCTTTGTCACAAAAAACATTCATGAAGTTTGGTTCTTTAATGTCTTTATTATGGGTTAACAGAGAAAAGTGATCACATTTGCTGGGTCACAAATATACATACAGCAGTGCTAATATTTGGTTACATGTCCCTTAGCCATTTTCACTTCAATCAGGCGCTTTTGGTAGCCATCCACAAGCTTCTGGCAAGCTTCTGGTTGAATCTTTGACCACTCCTCTGGACAGAATTGGTGAAGTTCAGTTAAATTTGATGGCTTTCTGACATGGACTTGTTTCTTCAGCACTGTCCACATGTTTTCAATGGGGTTTAAGTCAGGACTTTGGGAAGGCCATTCTAAAACCCTTATTCTAGCCTGATTTAGCCATTCCTTTACCACTTTTGATGTGTGTTTGGGGTCATTGTCCTGTTGGAACACCCAACTGCGCCCAAGACCCAACCTTCGTGCTGATGATTTTAGGTTATGTTGAAGAATGTGAAGGTAATCCTCCTTCATTATCCCATTTACTCTCTGTAAAGCACCCGTTCCATTGGCAGCAAAACAGCCCCACAGCATAATATTCCCACTACCATGCTTGACTGTAGGCATGGTGTTCTTGGGGTTAAAGGCCTCACCTTTTCTCCTCCAAACATATTGCTGGGCATTGTGGCCAAAAAGCTCGATTTTTGTTTCGTCTGACCACAGAACTTTCCTCCAGAAGGTCTTATCTTTGTCCATGTGATCAGCAGCAAACTTCAGTCGAGCCTTAAGGTGCCGCTTTTAGAGCAAGGGCTTCCTTCTTGCACGGCAGCCTCTCAGTCCATGGAGATGCAAAACACGTTTGACTGTGGACAATGACACCTGTGTTCCAGCAGCTTCTAATTCTTGGCAGATCTGCTTTTTGGTGATTCTTGGTTCACTCTTTACCCTCCTGACCAATTTTCTCTCAGCAGCAGGTGATAGCTTGCGTTTTCTTCCTGATCTTGGCAGTGATGAAACAGTGCCATGCACCTTATACTTACAAACTATTGTTTGCACTGTTGCTCTTGGGACCTGCAGCTGCTTTGAAATGGCCCCAAGTGACTTTCCCGACTTGTTCAAGTCAATAATTCGCTTTTTCAGATCCATGCTGAGCTCCTTTGACTTTCCCATTGTAGCGTTTGTGGGCGTTTGTATCCGATGAGCCCTATTTACCTGGCCTAAGAGAAGTCACCAGCTGTAGTCACTCATAATCACTCACAAGAAGTTAAGAGGCCATGCTATGAAGCTCAGTTCACTGACACGTTTGTAAGTCACCAAAATTGCTAGTTGATGTTGCTGTATGTATATTTGTGACCCAGCAAATGTGATCACTTTTCTCCGTTAACCCATAGTAAAGACATTAAAGAACCAAACTTCATGAATGTTTTTTGTGACAAAGAAGTATCTGTTCCAATCACTCTATCAGAGAAAAATCTGAGTTTTAGAAATAATGGGACACTCAGTAGAGCCATTATATTGTATTTTTTACAAGTGTATGTAAACTTCTGACCATAACTGTACATAGTTAACCAGTTACAGTGGGGCAAAAAAGTATTTAGTCAGCCACCGATTGTGCAAGTTCTCCCACTTAAAATGATGACAGAGGTCAGTAATTTACATCATAGGTACACTTCAACTGTGAGAGACAGAATGTGAAAAAAATCCATGAATTCACATGGCAGGATTTTTAAAGAATTTATTTGTAAATCAGGGTGGAAAATAAGTATTTGGTCAATAACAAAAATTCAATTCAATACTTTGTAACATAACCTTTGTTGGCAATAACAGAGGTCAAACGATTACTATAGGTCTTTACCAGGTTTGCACACACAGTAGCTGGTATTTTGGCCCATTCCTCCATGCAGATCTTCTCGAGAGCAGTGATGTTTTGGGGCTGTCGCCGAGGAACACGGACTTTCAACTCCCTCCACAGATTTTCTATGGGGTTGAGGTCTGGAGACTGGCTAGGCCACTCCAGGACTTTCAAATGCTTCTTACGGAGCCACTCCTTTGTTGCCCGGGTGATGTGTTTGGGATCATTGTCATGTTGGAAGACCCAGCCATGTTTCATCTTCAAAGCTCTCACTGATGGAAGGAGGTTTTGGCTCAGAATCTCACGATACATGGCCCCATTCATTCTGTCCTTAACACGGATCAGTCGTCCTGTCCCCTTAGCAGAAAAACAGCCCCAAAGCATGATGTTCCCACCCCCATGCTTCACAGTAGGTATGGGTTCTTGGGATGCAACTCAGTATTCTTCTTCCTCCAAACACGACGAGTTGAGTTTATACCAAAAAGTTCTACTTTGGTTTCATCTGACCACATGACATTCTCCCAATCCTCTGCTGTATCATCCATGTGCTCTCTGGCAAACTTCAGACAGGCCTGGACATGCACTGGCTTCAGCAGCGGAACACGTCTGGCACTGCAGGATTTGATTCCCTGCCGTTGTAGTGTGTTACTGATGGTGACCTTTGTTACTGTGGTCCCAGCTCTCTGCAGGTCATTCACCAGGTCCCCCCGTGTGGTTCTGGGATTCTTGCTCACCGTTCTCATGATCATTTTGACCCCACGGGATGAGATCTTGCGTGGAGCCCCAGATCGAGGGAGATTATCAGTGGTCTTGTATGTCTTCCATTTTCTGATAATTGCTCCCACAGTTGATTTTTTCACACCAAGCTGCTTGCCTATTGTAGATTCACTCTTCCCAGTCTGGTGCAGGTCTACAATTCTTTTCCTGGTGTCCTTCCAAAGCTCTTTGGTCTTGGCCATAATGGAGTTTGGAGTCTGACTATTTGAGGCTGTGGACAGGTGTCTTTTATACAGATAATGAGTTCAAACAGGTGCCGTTAATACAGGTAACGAGTGGAGGACAGAAAAACTTCTTAAAGAAGACGCTACAGGTCTGTGAGAGCCAGAGATTTTCCTTGTTTGAAGTGACCAAATACTTATTTTCCACCCTGGTTTACAAATAAATTCTTTAAAAATCCTGCCATGTGAATTCATGGATTTTTTTTTCACATTCTGTCTCTCACAGTTGAAGTGTACCTATGATGAAAATTACTGACCTCTGTCATCATTTTAAGTGGGAGAACTTGCACAATCGGTGGCTGACTAAATACTTTTTTGCCCCACTCTAATTGCCGTTAATGTTGAAACGGGGTTAAATTGTTTTTTTTATTTCCGGTTAACCGGCTGTTAACCATTAAGGGGCGTCGATAGCCGGTTATAGAAATTTTGGAAAACGTGCATCCCTACCTTTTAGAATTACCTCAGTTTTGCAAAGTGCAGATTACATCTAACTGAATAGAAAGGTTAGAGCTACAATGACAAATTTGAAAAACAAATTAGCTTTTAATATTTGTTTTCATGCCCCTTAACAATGTTATAGCATATTATGGCTAAAAAATGAATAAAAAGCTCTGCCAAAAACACGTTTGGGACCGAAATCAAACTTTGGATCATCCAGTTGTTGCTCTCACTGAACCCCACATTTCCGCTCTTCCCTGGGTCCTCCACTCATTACATGCTAGCATATTTAGCAGCAGAACACCACTGGTGTGAGAGGTTCTCCACTCAATAATACCAGAGAAGAGGAAACAGCCAGCAGCTACCGCTTTAACTTTAGGACAAGTTCCCATCAAAACAAACACCATTAGTAGTTACAGACAACTAAAGACATTTTGGACTTAGAAAAAGGCAACTGGCGTTAAGCGCTATCCAGTTTCCTCTTGAAATGTTGGTTTCCAGTTCCGGGAGAAGCAGGGAAGATACTCGAGGGGTGGGGTGAGTGTTTCCATTCAAAACCTAGCTTGTTCTGCATGAATGAATAAGTTTTATGTAAGTGTCATGCACGACATGTCCCCAGCCCATATGGGCGAATAAGACTCTATTAAACATAAAGAAGTGGCTATACATTTACAAAACCATCATATTTACACAACAGGATAAAGGACCATTTGTCTGTTTCCATGCTCTCTCTATAACATTTGCTAACTTGAAAATGTCTGTGTCATAAAGCCAGATTAGCATTTCAACATCTGATAACCAAAACAAACCAGGATATTTACTCTGAAACTTTTCAAACAGGGGCATTCTTAAATCGTATAGTAAAACAATAAAACAGGAAATGGAACTCATCCTCAAGAACATCTAAGTCACATGACACACACAAACGTAAACCTGCCAAAGCAGCCTTAAGGGCTTTGCTTTGTTTTGTTAGTTTGTTCCGTTTCTCATACAAACTGTGTCCACGCTCGCTCCTCTCATGTTATCACTGCCTCTACAGATGTTGCCACTGTTTTTGCTTTGAAATCAGCTACCTGCGAGTCCACTGGTGTTGATGGTTTACTGCTTCATTTCAGTACTTCCTGCCTGGCTGCTATCGACCCTTTGCACTTGACGTCAAGCCACTCATGTGACCGCCCCCTTCGCCATGATGGACGGCAAAAAGACCGTTTACACCCGTAGAAACTCCAGTGAAAGTAGTCAAAACAAGCCAGTTTGTAGCCTTTTACAGCTTTTATTGAGTTGATTTGACAGTAAAATGGTTTTAGCTTGCTGCGTGGTCGGCTGCACTGAGACAAGGACGTAAACTCAACTCGTTTTTTCTTTTTAATAACTTTGATGGAGACTGAGGACGGAGATGAACTGCAGCGATCAATCAAGCGGGCTAGCAGGCCTCAGATTTGCAGCGAACGTGTTTTTAACGGGTAAGATTAACGTTCATTTATTTCACGAGGAAGACAGGGACAGGGATAAATGTGATGTGTTTATACGAGTTATTGATAATCCTGATGGATGGGTATTTCACCACGGAGGCTGCGCTCCGTCCACTGTAGTGTAAAGCGAGACAATTATTAACAATATTGAAGCTCCGATGTATGATTACGTGTGTTAAAATGACGTTATTTATTTATTTGAGCGTCGGCGTTCAGAGATCTTCTCATTCGGGTGTGAGAGCAGCAGCTGAACCCGGTAACACCACCAGCAACAGAAGCTGGTAGGGATCAGGACTTTTTAACAATCAGCTTTGGTGTAAAGTGAAACGCTGTTTATAACATAAAGTTATAAATCCAGCGGGGTGAATTTAGGCAAAGTCAGCAACATGTTTACATCGGTGAACAGCTGCAGAGAGAACGTAAGCTAACGTTGGTAAGCTAGTTAGCATACCGCTCTCTATGAGCCCCCGCTAGATGCGCTCACTACTTCTTCTGATAACTGAACTGGGCATGAACTAGTTGAAGGAATGCTGGAGGAGTTTTTTTTTGTTGTTGTTTTGATCGCAAAAACAATTTCAGGCTCTACTTTTCCCTTTGTTATGTAATCGTGTCGCTCACTGTTTACATGCTTTTACCGTCCAGCATGGTGGATCCACGTGATTAGGTGACGTCGGTGCAACAGGTCAATAGGGAGTCTAATGGGCCATTCCCATCTGTACCTGGTCGGCCCGGCCGGGATAGCATAGCTTGTTTACATATCTTGGTGGCCTGCCTTTTTTCAGGGTGCAACAAGACTGTTTTTCAGCCCTCTTTCTGAGGTGGTCTGCTTCAGGCTGATCAGGGCCAACACACCCACTGCTGACAGCAAATTCACACCTTCCATTAGAGGAAGCCTCTGATTGGTGGGTAGAATCAGCCCACATGGGCTTAAGGCATGCTTAAATCATCATCATTCATTATCATGCTGATTACCTAGAAGCCGAAAATGTCTCTTGACTGCATTCCTTGTGTAGCGTGTTTAACTACATACTAGAATCAACACTGTTTGCTATCAGCTTTGTTAGAATCTGAGAAAAAACCCAAACAAGTTTACAATGAAGCTTCTATAAATATCTAGGATATCTAGGATATATATTAGACCAAGCACGTTCATATGCCAACTTGCTTGGTCTAATTTTAATCCAAAGATTAATGTTTAATTTAAGATAATTAAATTTAATTGCAAAAGTTTATTTATTTAATCAGAATTTTAAAGGAATCTTTGTTTTTTCAATAACCAGAAATACACACCATTCTGTGTTCCATTTCAAGAAGAGTCAAGTTTTTAAAGTTGAGAATTTATCACTAACACTTTTTAAAAATGACTATTTGAAATGACAATTTAGAAATGACCATTTTTAACAGACAATTTTATATTAAACTTGTTTCAAAGGCAAACCTGTGACTGAATGAAAGCTAAAATGAAAATGCGAGTTTTTTTTGGATGCGTGAATGAATATCAGAAGGTTTTTTTCAGAGAGCGAAGCGTTTCTGGGTGGAAAGTTGTTTTGCAGCTAACTGAGTTGTTATTAGAAGAAACGGCATACAGACACAATCTGTCAAAGTGTCTACCTCACCCAGTATCAGGAGACCTTCTTCTGGATCCGAGATGTCAGGTGGAGATGGTTTCCTCCAGGCACGAGGTTGGTAGAAGGACCTTAGTGCAACCAAATCGGTCCTGAGATGTCTCCTTGGGTCACTCGACTGGTGGAACTATTTCCGTCTCAAAATCAATAACTCTGAAGGAGTTTTGCGTCAGCTGCAAACAGGTGCGTTTATTCGGAGCAAGTCTATCGGCGTGACGGAATGCTTAGTAGAGACTCGGGCGACCGTCCCTTGTCTCTGGCTTACAGCTGCGGGATTTTTGGTTTTAACAAAAACCCTCGTAACACGCCCTCTCAGCATCAGAAAGCTTGGTCATGAAGTAAAGACATGTGATGGTTTTACCCTTTACCCTGGATCACTTCTGAATGAGGCTGGTTAAACGCAAGATGACCTTCTGGTTTACTGAACACACATTAGGATTATCAACAATAATCATTATACCCGAAGCATAATAAGTCATTTCAGTAATTAAAATACATTTATACTAAACCAAGAGATTATTTATGATGGTTGTAATAACAGTAATAAAGTCAAGAGATTATTAAAATTATTATTTAAAGTTAGTATTATTGTGAAACTTGAAGTGTCTTTCATCTTGGGACGGAACAGCAGCAGATAAAGATGATATTCAGCAGACATCATGGCTTCTGGCGGTTAATCTGTGGGGCAAAGTTACAGTCGACCCAGCTTGACCCAGCTGGGAAAATGTGACCTTTGTCACAAATTCGAGGCCATTCATGACGCTACACTTGCAAGGATGTGTGTAATCAACCGGGCCAGGCTGGGGCCGACCAGGTACAGATGGGAATGGCCCATTTAATACCTAACCATGTCGGAACCTGTTTACATGCCTTAACTGTCATTGTAACATTGTTTATACATAAAATCAGTATTACGGTCGGCCCTGCCGGATAGCTCCAGTCAGCCCCAGCCTGCCCCGATTAAACCGTGAGCAAGAAATTTGATTTCTGGTGGAGTCTTGGGCCATTTTCAGTTACACAATACAGTTTAGTAGTCCACAAATATTCTTTTTTTTTTTTTAACCGTGTCCTGTCTGGCTGTGAAGCAAACAGAATTGTTGACTGAATGCTGGTAACAAGCCTTACAGATTTACTCTCAGGTGGAGCATCAAAGCGTTTGCTTTTAATGTCACGCCTGATACTTAAAACTTTATTGTTGTTGGTTTTGAATGCTTTGTAATTCCGACCAGACACGGAGTCAGAGGTGAAAGAGAAAAAAGTCATAGGGTGGGGAGAGAGGGGGGAAGGGGGAGGGGGGGTTCCACAAAAATAAACAATAATAACAAGAGTCTGCTTCTAGACCTGCAGAAAGAGAAGAGCAGAAAAAAATGGGACACACAACAATACATCAGGAGCAAGCTATTACTGCGTCAACCTGATGGTGAAATATAAAATCAACATTGTTTAACTGAACAATCACATGATAATAAATCATAGTGCATATAGTGGCAACGACAGTCTTGAGACATGTGTTGAACGTGCCCAAGCCCATACTTTTGAGAGCACCATGTGAGCACCTGTGTGTGTACACTCGCTTGTTTATGTAAGGTTTCTCTATAGGAGCGTCCAACAGAGAGTGTGAGGGACCACAGATCTGCCCCCCAAAGATGTGTAGGAGACAGGGGGAGCTCCAAGTCTCAGAGATCCAGGAGCTGCCCCAGAACACAGGAACCCCAAGGAGACTGCAACCAGAAAGGCCCCCGCCCCCCTCAAGAGGCACAGAGGATCGCCCCGGGGGGCCACAACCAGCAGCCGGCAGAGTCCCAGGAGATATCAGTGGCAAGCCCACAGGCCCGTCCACAGCCTCCCAGCCCCTAGCCGGCCGAGCCCGGGACCCAGCGACCCGGGACCCAGGGGCGACCACCCCCACCGGGGACCCAGGAGAGCCCAGGGACCCAGACCCCACCAGGCAGCCACTGGGATTGATCAGGCAGACGCCAAAGATGTTAAACCCCCTGACCCAGGAGCCACGAACACTCAGGCAGACCAAGGCACCACACCCCACACCAGGTGTGGCAGGGGGAGGGGAGACGAAGATCTATATAATCAAAAGAAGTCCCAGGAGCAGAGAGGAGTCAAAGGCCCCACCTGACATATACAGTCATACTCAAACACAGTCATACACTCCCTCCCTCATACTCACACATACACATACAACCAAAGACTTACAAAAATGCATGCCGGACACCCACTCATGCTCCCCATACACACCCTATTCACTCTGGTCCCGGTACTGCTGCACATTGGGTACAACATCACCGGTAACCAGAGTTTGACCCTTTCTGCTGGGGTGCTGATGAGCAGGCTCCCCCGCCCAACGCTGAGCACAGCAACCCACCACCCCAGACCCCAACCAGACGGCCAGATCTCCCTCAAATATTCTGGCACAAGTATTAAACCCCAACCAGTTAAATGATGATTATTTCAGTCTCGTGTGGTTTTGTTCCCCTCTTTTTGCCGCAGTCTGGAGATGAATGAGTGGGTCGGTCAGAACCAGAGGACGCTGGTCGTCGGCTTGTTTCCTGCCAGTCTCACTGTGCCCATCGGGTCCACCGGTGCAGGGTCAAATCCCTCCGTGAATGCTGCGGTCATCTCCGCTCCGGTGAAGGGCAGTCTCCAGCACACGGGACACGGAGACGCCCACCCAGACCGCAGCTGGGGAACACCGGAGAGACTGGATGAGTCAGTGAATCTCTTCATAAAATTACGGTTTTGTATCCCTGTTTGCTCTCAGTTTATGTAGCTGCTGCAAACTGTTATATTAAAATGTATACAATGATGAAAAATGTGTTTTCTAGAGAAACTTTTAAACAGAGTTGCACTTTATTTATTTTTTGTTTTTATTTTATTTATTTTTTTTACCGCTGAGCTTTTTTTTTGCACAGTGCAACATTGCAGTGATTTTTCACCTGTGCATGTTTGGTGATGGTTTAACCTTTTTGACTGTTGTGACGTTTGCAGCAGCAGCAACTGGAGGCAGGTTCCTGTCAGGGAAAAGGAAGGGTCCAATCTGCAGAAAATGGCAGGTAGGAACTAAAATAAAATCAGCTGCAAATGCTGGTGAGCATTTCGGCTTTTTTGTGTGATCTGAGTGTAACACTTTATTCTTTTAAGGTTCTAAGTTGTGGTTTTATAGTTGTAAAACTGGAATATTTTGACTGCACCCTTGTAGGAGTCAAGCTAACTGCTAATCGGACTATTCCAAAATAGATTTTTACTTTTAAACTACTTAATTTCATTCCATAACTATTCAAGCCAATGCTTTAGCATCACATATTTACTCTGTCTGGGTGTGCTAAACACGGTGCCTTTATAAGATTATTCCAGCAGGACATGTTTCAGCATGGGCTGTCTTCAGGGTGAATTACCATCAAGGTCTAAGGAAACAGAAACTTTAAGATGTAATGATATATATTTTTTTTTACATTTGACTTTATCAATGATTTCTGCAAAAAAAAATATTCTGAGGGTGGCAAATGGGAAGTCAAGTAATCCAAGCTAACTATTTAATTATTGATTTCTTTTTCATGGACATCACTTGTGATCCTCAACCTTAAGAGCCTTCAAAATTTTAAACATTCATAGCATTTGCCGTTTGATTTATTTAATACTAAAAAGCTACATAATGTTTGGATTCTCTGCTAATGACCACACGCCACCTGCTGGTTCAATCAGACCATTTCTGCTTCCGTCCGTGGTTCTGCTGTAAATATTTCACTTATTGCATTAAATAAATGTGTCCCCCTGTATTTTCAGGTATGACTCGGAGCCTTGAGTCGGTCTTGGGTGAACCCCGACCCCGCTCCCAGACGGTTGAGGCTTTCAAAGTGGATCAGCATGGCAGACTTGTGGCAGCTCACGGCGTGGCGATGCAGCAGGATCCTCGGCGCTTCAGCGAGGCCAGCATCAATCTCCCTCCTCGGCCGCCGCCTCCCAATCTGAAGCACTTCAGCGAGGCCAGCACCAATCCCCCTCTTCGTCCGCCGCCTCCCAATCATAAGCGTTTCAACATGAAAGGCCAGAGAAAACCCATCGTCCAGCAGAGCCCGGGAACCCAGTGGCCTGCACAGATGATCCTTTCCCCTCCGGCCCAGACACAACCTCAGCACCTCTTTCCACCTCCTCCAAACCATTCAGGGTCCAACCTGATGAAAATGGCCCAGCTTGCCCGTTCCACCCCACAGTTGTACGACGACAACAAAGAGAGAGACCAAGAGCGAAGGAGAGATCGGGAGAAATATGCACAAAACCCAAAGGAGAGCCTCATCTCACAGGTAGGATACTGGTTCCTTACAGTGGAGGATGGATTATTCTGTATGAGATCTGCGCTGAGACTACCGCTATGGTTTTCTCAGGTGATGGAGGCTGTACACGGAGTGACTATCGATGAGGTTCAAAGTGCACTTCAGCGTAACGACTGGAACCCTGTACGCGCCGAGCAACAACTCAAGGTCGGAGCACGCAGCAACTGTCAGCACCAGGAATAATATCAAAGTTCTGTTCTCTACCCTAAATCTGGGTTTTAAACCATTATTGTTGATCACTTAGGTGTCTTTTACCCCTTTTCCAAATCTAATCCAGCATTTTTCGGGAGAATCTTTGGGTCTGCTGTTTTTTTAGGTTAACCAGGTTGTTCATCTGGTAATTTAACTGCAAGACATTCATCCCTAATAGTGTGTAGTTTTCTTACAAGGACTAATTAGTTCAATTGACAGAATGCACACTGTCACCATCTTACATTATAACTATTTATACTATCTGTTCATGCTTTCATTGTATCTTTCTCACCTACAACAAATCCAAATTTAAGCTCCATATCTGAAAAACTATTGTTGTTTGTTTCGATAGCCATCTTGAATTAGAAAAACTCCAAGGCCGTGTCCAAATTAGGGGCTAGACCCTACGAAGGCCAATTACGTCATAGCGATGTGACGAAGGCTCCTCCAAATGCATCCCACAAATTCATTCTTATGTTCCCCGCATTTGGACAACGAGTCTGGTGTATTCTTTGTGGCCCACAAGGAGATTTTCTGTCAAGATAGAGGTCAAAGCGAGAGAGGAGTACAGTTGTAACTAAATGATTGTCTGGCGGTACAAAATTCAAAGCTTCAAGTGGTTGTGTTGTTGGGCTTTTGTCATTTGCATAGTCTTTTTTTAATACCGCCCTCTCTTACGGTGCCAACATGACAACAATAAATAACTTCACCTTTGGAACACTGAACAAAGCAATAGCTAAGGACAATACCCCCACAATAAACATGCGTAAACACCTTAAATTAGAACAAAATAACTGACAACATGACTACCCACAATGTACCTCACCCGCTGCAGCTTTCACAGTGGGCAGGTTCATTTTTTACACTCAACAAAAATATAAACGCAACACCTTTGTTTCTGCTCCGATTTTTCATGAGATGGACTTAAAGATCTAAAATTCATTCCAGATACACAATATTACAATTTCTCTCAAACATTGTTCACAAATCAGTTTAATGTGTGATCGTGAGCACCTGTGCTTTGCTGAGGTAATCCATCCCACCTCACAGGTGTGCCACATCAAGATGCTGATCTGACATCATGAGTAGTGCACAGGTGTACCTTATACTGCCCACAGTAAAAGGCCACCCTGGAATGTGCAGTTTTTTGCTTTTATTGGGGGTCTGGGGACTCAGAACCGGTCAGTATCTGGTGTGACCACCATTTGCCTCATGCAGTGCAACACATCTTCTTCGCATAGGGTTTATCAGATTGTCAATTGTGGCCTGTGGAATGTTGGTCCACTCCTCTTCAATGGCTCTGTGAAGTTGATGGATATTAGTGGGAACTGGTACTGTACTGGTGTCGTATACGCCGGTCAAGTGCATCCCAAACATGCTCAACGGGTGACCTGTCCGGTGAGTATGCTGGCCATGCAAGAACTGGGACATTTTCAGCTTCCAAGAATTGTGTACAGATCCTTGCAACATGGGGCCGTGCATTATCTTGCTGAAACATGAGGCGATGTTCATGGATGTACGGCACAACAATGGGCCTCAGGATCTCATCACGGTATTTCTGTGCATTCAAAATGCCATCAATAAAATGCACCTGTGTTCTTCGTCCATAACAGATGCCTGCCCATACCATAACCCCTCCACCACCATGGGCCACTCGATCCACAACATTGACTTCAGCAAAGCGCTCACCCACACAACGCCACACACGCTGTCTGCCATCTTCCCTGAACAATGTAAACCGAGATTCATCTGTGAAGAGAACACCTCTCCAATGTGCCAGACGTCATCGAATGTGAGCATTTGCCCACTCAAGTCTGTTACGGCCATGAGCTGGAGTCAGGTCAAGACCCCGATGAGGACGACGAGCATGCAGTTGAGCTTCCCTGAGTCGGTTTCTGACAGTTTGTGCATAAATTGTTTGGTTATGCAAACCAATTGTTTCAGCAGCTATCTGAGTGGCTGGTCTCAGACGATCTTGGAGGTGAACCTGCTGGATGTGGAGGTCCTGGGCTGATGTAGTTACACGTCGTCTGCGGTTGTGAGGCCGGTTTGATGTACTGCCATATTCTCTGAAACACCTTTGGAGACGGCTTATGGTGGAGAAATGAACATTCAATGCTTGAGCAACAGATCTGGTTGACATTCCTGCTGTCAGCCTGCCAATTGCACCATCAATGCTTGAGGCATCTGTGGCATTTAGCTGTGAGACGAAACTGCACATTCCAGGGTGGCCTTTTATTGTAGGCAGTATAAGGTACACTTGTGCACTACTCATGATGTCGGATCAGCATCTTGATGTGGCACACCTGTGAGGTGGGATGGATGATCTCAGCAAAGCACAGGTGCTCATTATCACACATTTAGACTGATTTGTGAACAATGAGAGAAATGGTAATATTTTGTATCTGGAATGAATTTTAGATCTTTAAGTCCATCTCATGAAAAATCGGAGCAGAAACAAAGGTGTTGCGTTTATATTTTTGTTGAGGGTATAAGTTGCAGTTTTAAGTTGACTGAACACATGCGAATGAGAAAAATATAACACTTTGTTGAAATAACAAGCAATTTTAAGTTTTCAATATCAAAACACATAAAATTGATTTCAACAATCTAAGCTTAACAGGGAGACTTCAGTGAAATAGGAAAGATAAATTGAAACAACTTTTTTCCTTTTTTTATAGTTCAGACCTTTTTTGATGCATACAGCTGTGTGTGGTCTTCTGAAATCACGTGTGGTGTTGCAATTCTCCCGTGATATTTTATGGGATCAGCTGTGTGGAACGTTTTTGCTTCCATTTCATGTTAGAATTCCTCCTGGTTTGGAATGGGCTCACGGGGTAAAACGCCGCTATTACGTTACACAGATATTGGAAAGAAGAGGAAAGGGTCAGGGGCCTCATTTATATAACTTTACATAAAATCTACTGAAATCCAACTTTCGCTCAGCAACAGAAAGGCTTGGGATATGGTGGGCCATGATCGATACTCTAGACCAGAGGTGTCAAACATGTGGCCCGCGGGCCGAATCCGTCCCGGGAGCGGGTTAAATCCGTCCCACGAGATGGTTGTGTAAACTGTATTTTCATTCTTTACAATGTAGAGTGAAAATAAACTCTAATTTTTCAATTTAAAAAAACTGCTGTTCCCAATATGTCCACTAGATGGTGCAATAGGCATTGTGTTAAGCAAGCAAGCCATTTAATTTAAAAATTTTCTAAGTTAAACATCTCTTTTAACAATGATAGTTTTTACATCTTTACTGTCCCCCTGCTTCAGCCCTCTCTCCTCCCCCTGCTTCAGCCCTCTCCCCCCTCCCCCTGCACAGCGGCTGCAAACTCACTGATGCACCTGCAGCCTCTCAGAGTTCCTGCTGATCTAAACATTAAAATAATTATTTCATTTCCTGTTCCTCACTTCTGATTACCTTCAATGGTGTCTGTTTGTTGCAACCACCAGGTACAAAAACTAACTTGTTTTTATTTGACTATTTTTCTGTCCTGCCTGTTTATTGTCTTCCTGCATCTCCTCTCAATCCTAAAGAAAAACTGCTACCTGGGTTCATATGTATTCACCTCATGAGTTACCTTTGAACTGCAGTTCTAAAAGATCTACCGACCGCAAAAACAGCGGAGTGCTCGCCGGCCACACCGGTGAGGTGCATCACCGGAGGACAAAACAGGTGGTGCGCTCCGCAGCAGCGAAACACATTAGGCACAAATAAAAGACAGAAAACATAAAAGGAAATGAGCCGACATGATCGATCGCGGGTTAAATTTGTTTTTGCGGTGGTGACACCTAAAGCCTGATTTATGCTTCTCTGTCTGCGTCAGTGCGGAGACACGCAACGTCCTTGCGGGCCTGCTGGAGAGCTCCGCAAGGACGGATGGAGTCGAGCTCTCTTTTCTAAACATCCGTCAGTCGAGATGAACAACGCAAGCTTGTGATTGGTCAGGATGCCGCTGTCGTCTACACCGCGGCCATTGTGCCCTCAAAAACATAGAGAGCTGAGGATAACTAGTGGCAGACACGGAGAAGCTTGACGAATACCTCGCGAAAAAACTCAAAAAACATGAATGTTTAATTCCTGTGACTGGAGGAGTGAAATGATTCGCAGCAAGCGTTTTGTTTGTGGACGAAAGTGACAGGAAACGCGGGTTTAGAGGTGGGGAGCGCATGAAGAGGTGGAGAATTAGAGACAAATTTGTCTGTGTTAAAAAGTCTCTTATATACTAAAAACACAATATAAACACACTATCTTGGACCGATGCATGACAGGATACCACAGAATAGCGCTCCGCCCTCTGCTGTCCTGGCGGGGAATTGCTTTGCAACACTCTCCAGGAGACGGAGAAGTATGAGAGCAAAACGCTTCCGTCAATCCGTGCGTGTCTGTCCCTTGCGGAGCTGATGGAGAAGCATGAACCAGGCTATTTGATAATGTTACTGTGGCTGTGCTCAGGGCGCAGAAGTCTGGAGCGCGTCAATGATCAGAGCTCTGCGCCTCTCAGCTCAAAATAATCCCCAGAGAGTCCACACTGAAAAAGTTGTGTGCGTCCTAACATGTAGTCGACATGAAGCGGTTCAAAGATAAAACAACGGGACTGTTGAGGGAGTTTGAGCCACGCTTTCAGATTTTTGGTGAACTTCACAAGAACTTCCAAATTTTTTGCTCCCCATTCACCGTGAATCCCTCTGATCTCCCCACCAGCATCCAACTTGAAATAATAGATTTACAGAGTTTGGAACTGCTTATCTTTGTGAGCAAGTTTTCTCTGTAAGGAGTATAAATAAAACAAAGCTGTGCTCAAGGCTCACACACAAGAACTTGAGTCACACCCTGAAGTTGGCTGCCACTCTGGATGTGACTCTTGATGTTGATGCTCCGGTGAAAGCTAAAAGATGTGAAGTAAAATGAGTCAAATAAACTTAAAGTGCTGCATGAAACTGATTTAGCCATGTGATCTGTAAGCTCTTTGAGTCACTAAGGAATGTTTATTTTTTCAAATTTTCAAGTACACTTCAGGTGTTTTATTAGTAGTGATGTTGTACTTGTAATATTTTGGATACACTGTCCTCAGGCTCCCGCTTTGTTTATAGTGATTGTATTAAAACAAAGAAAACATTCTGAAGTTGTTTTTAATTTACCGGTCCGGCCCACTTGGGACTAGATTTTCCTCAATGTGGGCCCTGAGCTAAAATGAGTTTGACACCCCTGCTCTAGACCTATCCTTCAAATCTAGGTGTGATAGGCTGCATTTGGAGGAGCCTGTGAATCAGGTTAGCCTTTGTCGCGTCACTTATGGATTTGGCCTTTGTAGAATGTAACACACAGCCCAAACTTAATCAAGCGTAGACGTTCATCCTCTGAAGAGTTTTACCGTGATTGCTGAGATGTTTTCCCTCGACTTCTCTTAAGTTCTCTGTTTTTTTTTTTTGTTTGTTTTTTGACGGGCCAAAATTTTTTCCCGTTTCTGAGGCTTACCCTTGTGTTTCTATCTCCTCAGCTGGAACAGCTGTATTTACTGAGTCTCTGCTCCAAGGAGGAGTGTTTGAAGATCCTCACCAGACACCAGTGGGACCTTCAGCAGGCCAGCCGCTACCTGATCAGAGTGACTCGAGAAGATCGCACCGGCCCCAGCGACAGACCTCAGATCAGCTCAGAAAGACGAGTCTGATTAAAACCTTTTTTAGCTTGTTGCAAAAAAAAAAACAAAAAAAATACATTCTAGTTGAGTGATACACTCCAATGCAGAGCCTCCCAGTACGATGGGAGGTTCACGGAGAATTCACGTTAAAATATGAAGGAATGCAAAAACTGAAAAATATATTTTGACATTTAAAGGACTATGAAATTCCCCTCATATTTTATGGTGCCATTTTGTATGTCATGAGTTTATATATGTGATTTTTTAAACATGTTTAATAAACATGTCAGCCATGAAGCTCCTCACTGTCCTATGTTGTTAATGTGCTTCATCATTATCCCAGTTGTGCCCTCCGCACAGCTGTACCAGCACCAGAGTGAGTAGGGTGTGTATGGGGAGTGTGAGTGGGTGAATGACGTTCATTCCTGTGCATCTTGTAGCTATAATTATGGTTGATAATTATAACAACAGTAATAAAAGTCAAAAGAGTTTATTTAAATTATTATTTAATTTATTATTGTGAAACAAAGTGTCCTTCTGGGACGGAACAGCAGCAGATAAGGATGATATACAGCCGCCATCATGACTCCTGGATTAATCTGTAGAACCAAAAGTTACAGTCTAAACAAGCTTGACCTAGCTGGGAAAATGTGACCTTTGTCACAAATTAGAGGACCTTTGTGACGCTACGGTCTTTAGGTTGTATGTGTTTGTGTGAGCATGAGGGTGGTGCCTCAGGTCTGCCTGTGTATTCACGGTTCCCATGTCTGGGGCAGGAAGTTTTGGGCATCTGCCGGTTCCCTCCAGGTGGCTGCCTGGTGACTTCCGGATCCCTGGGCTCTGTCGGGTCTCTGCCTGGGTTGGGCGCCCTTGGGTCCTGGGCCGCTGAGTTCCAAGCTCGGCCTGCCCTGGAGTGGGCAGATGTGGGCAGGCCTTATGGCAAAGCTGCTGGTTGCTCCCCCTAACCCAGTCTCCGCACTCCGGGAGAGACCTCTGGGGCTTGGAACACCTCCACACTTCTGTGGGTCTTTGGGGGGGAGGTCTGTGGCTCCTCGCACTATTGAGTTTCAAATACGTTTATTAGGAAACCAGTCATTTAGCAAGGAAATTGGCATTCAACACTTGTTTTTCCATATTTTGAACTAAAAAAAAAACTAAAGTTTAAGAGAAAAAGACAAACAAAACAAAAGAAATGGGGCCAAGAGTAATCCCCCCCACCCACCCCCAGGAGTACATGCGTCTAGGAACTCAGTCTGAGTTTCCTGCAAGGTGAGTGATCAGGGGTTGCCAAATCCTGTCAAAGTCCTTCAGTTTATCCTTCAGGATAAAACTACAGGTGCTTTTGACACACCATGTCGGCAAAACGGTGTAATATTACTGCAATGGTAGGTCTATAAGCGCGCCATGCCGGCATAGCGTTGCGTGGATTTTGCAAAATTCGTTCCACCTCGCTTGGTAATTATATTGCTGCATGAGCCCCTCACCTCTGAAGGACTGGGGTAAAGCCAGCCTCCACTCGCCGATCCACGGTAAAGTGAGCCCTCACTTGATTTTGCTAGGCACACACATTCACAGCTTTACGGTAGAAGCTCGGGCCACTGTTTTTCAAAATAGAAGCCCATCTCAGAAATGTATTTTCTGACTGCTTATATGAAAAAGACTTAAAAAACGGAATTCAAAAGTTACCAAATTATATTTATATCGCCATTTTTACCAGTTTTTCAAAATAAAAGCCCATATCAGAAACTTCATTTCTGACTGATAGTTTAAAAAAACTTATAAAATGGAATTCAAAAGAGACAAAATTATATTTATTTTGCCATTATAATTTGTTTGTCAAAATAAAAGACCATCACAGAAACGTATTTTCTGACTGAATTTTTTTAAATTTAAAAATGGAATTTAAATGTTACCAAATAATAGTTATATCGCAGATTTATTCTATTTTTCAAAATAGAAGCCCATATCAGAAACCTATTTTCTGACTGATTGTTTGAAAAAAAAATTTTTAATGGAATTCAAATGTAAACAAATTATAGTTATATCACCATTTTAATCCGTTTTCTCAAATGAAAGCCCATATCAGAAACCTATTTTCCGACTGATTATTTGAAAAATGAATTGAAAGATGGAATTCAAAGTTACCACATTATGTTATATCGCCATTTTAACCACCGTTTTTCAAAATAAAAGCCCATCTCAGAACCGTATTTGCTGACCGATTTTATTTAAAACTTTAAAAATGTTATTCAAAGGTTACCAAATTATACTTCTATCGCCATTTTAACAGATATTTTAAAAATATATTACAAATGGTGGAAATGCCTAAAAAATAACTTGTTACAATCTTTTTTAAACATGTTTTGCTATAAGTCCATAATGATTTGATACTATATTACAATTCGATGACCTCTCGTTTTTCCTGTGAAACTTCATAGAAAAACTTATTTTTATTTTCATTTATATATTATGCTTCCAAAAACCTATGCATATTACATAGAAAATAATCTGTTTCCAGAATCTTCTAGTGTGAAGCAGTGAATAATCAAACACCATAAGTTCCACCACGGGAAGTGTCATCAACATCTAACGTGGAATTAAAAAAATACTTGTTAGAAAAATTGTTTAAATCATTCATTCCTCTAATTTGAATAAATCTTTTTTTAAATCCCCCTGTTACACCAGCATCTGGTGTGGACAGACGAGCTCTAGAACACCTCTAGTTCTTATAAAACAGTTTCATCCAAATCTGATGTGGAATTTCAAAATTACAGCTCTTTGAAAATGGTTATATATCGTTCATTCCTCTACTTTGAAAATTTGTTTAAAAAAACGCCCCTGTTATGCCAGCATCTGGTGTGGATGGATGAGTACTAGACCACCTCTAGTTTATAAAACCAACGTTTCATCCAAATCTGATGTGGAATTTCAAAATAAAACCTCTTTGAAAATGGTTATATATCGTTCATTCCTCTACTTTGAAAATTAAAAAAAAACATTCCCTGTTATGCCAGTATCTGGTGTGGACAACTGTGTACTAGACCACCTCTAGTTTATAAAACCAAAGTTTCATCCAAATCTGATGTGGAACTTCAAAATTAGAACTCTTTGAATATGATTATAAATTGTTCATTCCTGTACATTTAAATAATGTTTTAAAAAACTTCCCTGTTATTATCTAGTGTTGACAACTGTGTACTAGACCACCTACCCTTCTTAGAAAAAAAGTTCCATCCAAATCTGATGTGGAATTTCAAAATAAAACCTCTTTGAAAATGGTTATCAATCGTTCATTCCTCTACTTTCAAAACATGTTTAAAAAAACTTCACTGTTATGCCAGCATCTGGTGTGGATGGATGAGTACCAGAACACCTCCCCTTCAAACAAAGTTTCATCCAAATATGATGTGGAATTTCAAAATAAAACCTCTTTGAAAATGATTATAAATCATTCATACCTCTACTTAGAAAAAATGTGTAATAAAAACATTCATGTAACACCAGTATCTGTTGCAGACAGTTAAGTTCTAGACCACCTGTTGTTCATATATAAAAAGTTTCATCCAGATCGCACGTCGATTTTCCAAATTATTACCGAGTCCTCCAATTAACCAAAACATTTTATTGTAAACATTACACGCTGATTCGTCTGTTGTTTGCTACCTTCTTCTCACCCTTCGTCCTGAGCCATCAGAGTGAATACAACATCCCCGGTATTGCTTTTGGTGTAAATAAAATCACTTATGATTTTGGATGAATGAAAGTTACACCACCGATATTTGTTAGTACTGTAGATTTCCCAAAATGTTTCATTTTAATCAAAAACAAAAAAACTGAAATACAAATAAAATAAATAGATCAGACACAATTGTAAGTGTAATACATATCACTTTGTTACTTTTCTACATTTTTTGTAGGAAAAGTTTTTACTTAACTTTCTCATAAAATATGCAAAAAAATGTTTATATTAATGTTTTATGTCCTTTGATTAAATCAATAATACATATTGGATATTTTGTGTGTCAATATTTCAGTCTTGAAAAGGAAGAGTACATGTGAACTAAGATTTAAAGCTACACATAGTTTGAAAACAAGCAATAGGATTTATGTTTCATGTCATTTAAAACTTATTTTTTTTGGATGTCAACTTCTATCAAACAATTTATGAACTGTTAAAAGTGAAACATCTGTAATTAAATGTATTTAACTAAAACTTTATTAAATGATATTTTATTTTGATATTTTGTTATGCTAACGGTCATACCTTTCAGGGAGAATGCTTTGCCTCCACATTACTGACTTTCACAATTTATCATCGAATGAAAATACGTCATCAATAACATACATTTTAATGCATGTTGTTTGTATTTCATGTATTACAGATCAACACCTACCTCATGGTCAAGGTAATATCGTCGGATCTTTTTTATATTTGATTTATTATTAGGCATATGTAGTGCTGTGCATGCTTTAGCCCACAAGCCATTGCTAGTAGTCACATTTTCATCTGCTCCTCCACCACAGCAACAATGTCCTTAATGAAAAGTATTTTAGATTTGTTCTGTACTGAGAAATGAAAATTACAAATTACAGAGCAATTTCATACAAAATTTATAAATTATAAAAAGAGCTATCACATGTAGTCTACTTAATATTTCATACTCACCCCAAACAATCTGAAGAAGTGAACTCTGTAAGTTTAAATAATCTATTAACTGATGTTAAAATGTATTTGAAACGTAATCTTTTTTATTGACATATACATTAACCTTGATTGTGTATATGCTTTCATAAAAACAGATTGCACTCATATGAAACTGCATATTAGAAGCAGAAATCGTTAGTTAAAAAAAATGTTTTAACTACTTACCTATGCTCTCGCCGTGACATCGTGGTGCTTAATTACAAAATGTAACTGGGGGGAGCGTTAGCCCACTAAGCTTTTTCCTGAAGAAGTTATAACGTACAAAGTTTCTGATATGGGCGACCTCCCTTTATCCCATCTTGGTTTGAGAGGTGCCTGATGGCAGTTTATTCTAGCTTCAGCTTTGCTACTATAAATGCCAAAATACTCCCCAGGGAGCCGCGGCTAATCCCGTTTTGCAACCGCTATGGTCCTGCAAAAACAGCTTGATTCTCTCCAAATGTAAGGTGCTCCTCATTGAACACTGCTCCCAACACAACATCCATGGCTGCGGTTGGCACTAAATGCACTATGAAACTTTACTGTGCTTTTCAGCAAATATTGTTACTGTTAAATATCCTGATGCGGTTGGTGCAGTGATATTCTGTGTGTCCCCTTTTTTCCTCTTCCTGCTGGTCTAGAAGCAGATTCGTGTTCATCCTTAATTGTTTATTTTTGTGAACTTCCCCCTCACCTCTGCCTTCCCTCTCCCCCTCTCTCATTTCTGTCTTCGTGTCCGTTGAGCTTCAAAACAACCGAAAATATTTCTAAACCAGTTTTGGTATCAGCCAGGCGAGGCTTTAACTTCTGTGGTGTTCTAAAGTCCACCGAGTCCTGTAACATACCTTGTGCCATATTATGGTTATCGTGTTTCCCAAAATTAAACAGATTTGTGAATGACATTTGGGAACATATGACATCCAGGTATAAACTTATGACTTTAGTCTTACACCTTGTCTTCATGTTTTTTTTTACAAACCACTATAAAGGAAACCCAGTTAGAAACTAAAGATAAAAATCTACTTTCCCGTCTTTCTTTCGGGGGAATTTTTGTACAAAAAGCAGAAATATTTTTCTTCTCTAGCCATTCTTTTAAACGGCCATGTTGATTCCCTGAGCAGGGAAATCTTGTGTAGACGGGACTTTTCAAGACATAATAAAGAGCAGATGAGTTGGTAATAAGGAAAACTCCCAGGAGGGGAGCAGTAACCAGCTTCTCACTGTTGAGACACTTTAGTTCCTTCTGCTGCCATTGAAGCAGCACAAATCTTATCTCACTCTGGAAATGTTCACTCATAAAGGTAAACTGGACCTAAAGTACATTAACGCCTATAAAACTTCCGACTTTGGACTCTGTTTCCGTGAGTTTTCCTGCAAACCCAACAAGTGAAACCAGATGTTGCAGATGTGGGCCGACTCCCTGAATTTTTCCCTGCAGGAGCAAATAAAATTCCAGACAAACAGAACAGACAGAATTGTGACATATTACTGGTTTGTTTTCTGAAATACATCCTTTATTTCTGTAAAAAAAATACAAGACATGAAAAAAAGTAGAAAAAGATGCTCAAGCTTGTGTTAACAGTTTAAAAACACGGGATATGCTTTGGTTCCTTTTCTATAGAGGTGAGATGTCATAAGGCAGTGTGGCAAGTTTAGTAGCTGCATATATTTGAAGAAAAAGCACAGATGGCTGTAAAACCTCACTAAATTTATACAATTTAACAACAAAACCTCAAATAAAAAAATGCATATTTGAAACAAACAACCTGCTTTTTTCAATATAACTTCCTAAATCACATTTAGATCAGTTTAAATGCATTTTTGACAAAGTTACAGCACTTCCTTTAAATTTTAGTCACAGAGGTCACAAAAAAACTTCACCAAAACCTCAACTTCTGCTTCTTTTTTCCTTCGTATTTCCGTTTCTATGAGATTTTTACTCCTGTTAACATTTGACCCGCAGAAACTCGAACTGGCACACAAACACAGGGGCAAGGTGGAAAGCAAAAGAAAGCGAGGTTGCGCTCGGGCAGCGGTGTCCACGGCAACCGCCTAACTACTAAGGAAGCATGTGATTGTTTCTCGTCTCTGCTACTGTTCTGTTTGCTCTGGACACGAGTGGCTTCACAATAAGGCTACGGATTCCACATACGATTCCATTTAACCAGTTTTATCAGCTAAATTACGTAATGGCTTTCCGTAAAACTTTAATGGGAAAAGCAATGAAAGCTCTTAAGTCATGCATAGGCAGATTTATGTGGCATTTTTGTTAATTCTGTTATTTGGCAGGTGAAACATCCTCTGAATGATTTTTGTGAGATCATACTAACATGCTAATTAACATCAAGTACAATGTGAAGCTGCTAAAAACCGTCAGTATTTTGGCAGGTTTTTAACACAAGGCAAATAATTAGGCACACATCTGGAGACTGACACCTTCAAGACAACAGCAGCAACACACTGTCTTCAGGTAACTTCTACTTTGACTCAAACACTTAGTTCATGTATTTTTACATCCACAGTGAGACTGCACTTACACTAGAAAATATCCAAAAAGGTAGAGATGGTAAAAACCTGTAATGACAGAAAGCATGAGGTTGAAATGTTAATGCCACTCTAGCAAAGAATGCACAGGAGAGTAAAAAGCTTGGAGTGATCATCAAAAATAAACAAAAGAAGAGTGCGTTAATCAAAACTAGAATACACTATAAACAAAATCTGGTCCAATCACAATACAAATGGAGAATAACAGGCGTGTTGCTCCTTCTTTTCCAATAGTTATGAAAACACGGAGCTGCGTTGGTTGGCCTCTCCCACTTTCTCAAAGAACATGAAGTCCTGCAGAGCAATAACAATGATGATAATCACCACGGGGCAAACATCAAACATGGTACGAAGGGCCACTGGAGGCCATGTTTGGGAACTTACAATGAGGAAGCAGGCGCCCATGAGCACGGCTTTCATCTTCACGTCCAGGTCCATTGGGAACTGGATGCCGAAGTTGTCCGTGTCGGTGAAGACCTCTTTCAGGAGACCGCTCCACTGCTTGCTGATGCGGCCGATGCTTTGCTCTCCATCTTTCCCCTTCAGCTGTGTTAGAAATGTCAGTTTGTCTCCAATCGCTCTCACTGGCCATTTTATTAGGTACACCTTGTTCTCAGAACTGGTTAAACTCTATTACAGATTCAACAAAGTGGTGGAAAAGTTTCTCTTTTTCATATCCTTCTCTCTAAACCCACTCTGGCCAGATTGACCATTTAGTCACATAAACTCACTAACTTCTCACACGTAGCGACTCGTGCGACTTACTGAAAATGTGTATTCTCTTGTGATTTTTGTCTCAGACCAAATCAGACTTCACCTCAAAGTTGACGTCGCCGCAGCAGTTGCAGGCAAAGCAGGGCCCCTCAAGTTTCATCAACGTCTCCTTGTTTGGCCCCTGGATGGAAAACTTTGGCAGGAAAGGGTGCCAGTCCTGTTTGACAAACCCTACGGTGGTGCCCGGCGGTGCCTGGACCTCCATCTGTGGACCCACATGTTTATATTAGACATTCATTACCCAGCACAAGCAGATATAAATAAAACGCCACGAGGTCGCACGGCTTGTTAGCCGGGACAGCAGGAATGATAATTGAAGCTGTGACTGCTCTATTGTTGAAGCTAATAGCGGGGGTAACGTATCTCACATGGCTCTTAACGGGACTGCAGTGTGTGCACTGGATCAGGGCGGATGGCTCACAATTTGATTAAGCTGGGAGGAGAAACGAAGGTCCCACGGGGGGAAGGCAGAGGGTGGAAGAGTGAAGAGGAGATAAGATGGGACAAAAGAGGCTTTGATGTTGGTAAAAGACAGTCCGAGCAGCAAACAAAGACTTGATTCACCTCAGAGCTTTTGAACTGGGCTTCAGTGGAAAGGTTATCAAAATGTAATATCTCACTGACGGAGATGGGTCCGTTTGGAGCAACACCGAGGAGCTAACAGCTAGTCCGAGCAAGACCAAGATCAGCTGCTGTCGCAACCGAAAGCAGTAATCCAGACTTTCTTCCTTTTCTGAAACATGTCAGCCTACAGATCTAGACAAACCATAGCAGTAGCATTGGCTTTGCTCCGCAGGTCGGTCCAACTATGCTCCAGTGTAGCCTCAGCAGGTCTACCACTGGCCCGACTAAGTGTGGGTTGGGCCAATCACAGCACTATCTATGTTTTTAGTGACACTGGACGGGCTTAGCATCAGATATGTGACAAAGAAAATCTAGAAAGTTGGCGTTGGTTCAGGAACCGTGCTCCTTTGAAACGGCTTTGGCATCAACGTTGGACCATTTAGACCTGGGCTTTTCTTTGAGTCAAGAGCAGAAAGAGGAACTTCTAAAAAGGATGTATTTGCTTCGATGGTACATGGTGGACCGCCCCATTGACTGGTTTCCATCACAATGAATACGGCACGTTGTTCATTGCTCTGATAGGTCCTAGCACTGTCCAATAGCATGCAGACAGTCTGAAACACAACAGTAGAATCCGTCCTACAACTGAACTCGGTCTATGGGTCATGGCCAGACCATATATTTACATATATAGGATGGCTTGCTAACCCCAACCCTAAACCATTATTTATCAACAATCTGCTTTTTTATTCAAATCCACAAGTTATTCAGGTTTTATAAATAGATTTTAAGGCATTTATGAACATCTGCGGTAAGTTCTTGAGGTGTTTTTTTTCTCCAATTGAAGAATGAAAACTGGGCAGGGTCAAACATTACAATACAAGTTCATGATTCATTTATAACCAAACAAACTGGAATAATCATCAGTCAGACCTCTTGCAGACAGCAGGGACACCAGCATGAGACGCATCGGAAAGGCCGGATGAGACGGATGACCTCTCTGTCCGCGTTGTCCTTGATCTTCATGTCAAAGCTGCGCAGAGAGCCGCAGCAGTTCCTGGTGCAGCAGTCGTTCTTCTCTTTTGCCTTGTAGATCTTCTGGCCCAGGCTGTTCTTTATGTCATACTGGTTGTTGGTCTCAAAGCCAATAAAAGCTGGGTGAGGTTGGAATAAACCAGAGTGGCAAGGATGAATGAAGCACCGATAAAGGACAGTATGGATGCAAGTGGTTTTCCGATTATGTGGGAAAGGGGTGAACAAGTTTACCTTCCAGGAGCTCGACTTTTTGATGAATCAGGATCTGATCGATCTAAAACGTGAGAGAAAGATGTCACTTTGTGGTGGAGTAAACCATTCCAGTCATCTGAGAGTCAGCGATAAAAAAGAAAGTATGTTTGCAATGCAAAGCAGCTCATGTCACGTATCAGAGTTAACTATAACCGGAGAGCCGATGAAGCCCTTCCTATAGTGGTTCCTCTAGATGTTTGTGCAGCTCAGATCTAGTCTGACTGACCTGTGTGAGGTATTCAAGTCCTGGCGGGACCCCAGTAGCAACCATAGGCACGGCTGGCGAGATCCCCATTGGTTGGCCTCCATACTCCGGCCCCTGACCTGGTCCCACTGGGCCCGGCTGATACATAACAGGTGGTGGGCCCTGATGGTATTCCATGTTGAAGCCTGGTGGAGGGGCTTGAGCTGGATCTCCAAAGCCCCCTCCTGGATAAGGGGGTCCAGAATAACCACCTGGGTAAGCTGGAGATGAAGGACAGTATTATTTACTCTTAGATTTCACTTCATTTTTCCAGTTTAAATTTAAAATATATGGAATTTAAGGTTTGATTTGTAAATGGAAAAATATACTAAATAACATCTTTGTTGTTTTATATTAGAAACTCTGATGTTTGAATATATCCAAATGTGCCGGATGTCCAAGTCAGCTTTAGCTCATACATGTGATAGGTTTGGTTTCTAAGGGTTATATAACATATGGTACATAATAATGTAGCAAATAAGAGCAAAAGTCCAGGTTTTGGGCCAGACCATCTCTGAAACGTCCCACTATTTTACAACTTTCTGAACTAAATTAGACGAATCTGGGTGTAAATGGATTAGAACTGAGCTCCTTTAGTTTCTGCATTTTGCCCTGGGGTGACTTCTGATTTATCAATCAATCAAATTATAGTGCCTTCCACTGCCATTACTCGAGCCCAAGGTGCTGAACACGACATAAAATAAAAAAGCAGAAGACAATATAAAAGCAGCATGTAAAAACGACTAAAATGATAAAAGAGACAAAAAAGAAGACCATATTACATAAAAGCCAAATGATTAACGTTTTAAGGCCAGCAGTGATGGTGACTGTTTGATAACAAGTGAGAGGTCGTTCCAGAGTGTAGAAGCCAGGACAGAAAAGAGCCGATGGCCTCTAGTCTTGTACCTGGTTCGTAGGACTATTAGTAATTCCTGATCAGTCTAGCGTAGGGAGCGTGAAGTGGCGTGCATTTGCAGTAACCCAGCCAGATGTGGTGGGGCACTACCGTGGAGGGTCCGGAAGACGAACAAGACTTTAAACTTTGCCTGGTAAGCCACAGGGAGCCAGTGTAGTGAGGCCAGCAAAGGTGTAATGTGAGCCGTTTCTGTGCTGCCTGACTCGGCCCAGCATGAAGTGCATTGCAACAATCAAGCCGCGATAAAACAAATGCATGCAGGACAGACTCAAGATGCACTCTTGACAACATCGGCTTGACCTTGGCGAGACGGTGCAAGTGAAAAAAACAGGTTCTCACAACCATGTTGATGTGGCTATCAAATATGAGTTCAGAATCGATCATCAAATCAAATCAAACTTTCATGCATAGGATGCAACACAAAGTGCTTAACAGATTAAAATGAAAAATGACCCACATAACCCACATTCCCTCCCTTTCCCCACACTTAAAACAACTGTGACAGTTTCACCCCCCAATCCACAAACCATTCCCAGGCGCGCACGCATGCACACGCGCACACACACACACACACACACACACACACCACATTAAAAGACCAAAGTAAACACTAGGCTGAGCTCAGATTGGACAGGTAATGAAAGACACGCCATCAAGGGAGCCATCTGCCTCGACAGCAGCAGATCCACAACAGCAGCCAAGACACCAATGCAGGGCGCCCTGGGAGGGAGGGTGGCAACCCCCACCACTACCTGGGCATTACCCTAGGAGCGCCCCAGCCACCGCCACCAACCACCGGTCCCGAGGCAGAGGGCTCCACAGAGCAAACACTGGAAGGATTAAAATACGTGACATGTAAAATAACAAGAGCTAATATGGAAAATATCTAAAATGTATGATGTAAAATATCCAATAAAATGTGATTATACAAATAAAACAACATAAATGTCTAACACAGCAGTAATTTTAATAAATAAATAAGTAAAACAAGCAATGCAATAAATAGTAATCAGTTAAAAGCTAAACTAAAAAGGGTCTTGAGCCTGTTCTTAAAAACACAGCTGACTTCTGGTGTGGTGTCAGAGCATCCCCCCTTTGCTAGTAGGGTGGAATGTAATAAATTCAGTCTTGCTCTCATTAACATGGAGGTAATTTGCTGCAAGCCATAACTTGACCTCCTCCAGACAAGTCAGGAGCTTGGCGATGGAACCTTCCACCTCAGGACACAGGAGACAGAAAAAAAGGCCCCAAAAAGAAATAAATAAATAAATAAATGAGTCATTCATGGTGCAAATGAGGAGGAAAATGGGAACAGGAAGTATTTTTTAAACATGCTGCTTTTATCTAGAAGAGCAATTCCTGGTTTCTTGTCTAAGAACTACATCACTGATGATGGTGGTTGGTCTAATGGGTTCAGAGGGATTATGGAGCATCATTCTGAACCACAGCACTTTAAAAGAAGAGGAAGTGAAGCGCCCATGGATTTGTCCCTAAATACATGTTTACACTAAAAAGCATGAAAACTGTGCAGAAATTAAGCAGATTTTCAACAATAAATGTGCATTGCAGCTCAAGAATATTTAGATTTCAACAACATTTTAATAGCTAATCTCTAAGATTACGTTGTAACTGAACTCCCAGAAGTGAAATAAATCTATACAAGTTATGGTGGTTCTAACTGGACTTTAATTGAGTTCAAATAACCCTCATTTTGTCCATTTAAAAGATGGTCACAAGAAACCTTTGAAAAAAATCATTAGCAATCTCAAAAGGCGATGTTTTTTTTTTAATCATAAACATAAAACTCCAGACATTCAATTAGATCTGATTCTACAAAAAGTATTTTGTATGTTAAATGGTGCATGAATGACATCCGGTGGTCCATTTTGGGTACTGCAACCCATGTATCAAAACAAACAAGTCCACTTAACTGTTGCCAGCTACAGGTCAGCACCAGAACTTTCTAGATGACGAGTCATACACAGTAGGCTGATAAGTGGGAAAATACATTTCACAGTAATATGGAATTGTCAGTAACTGAAAAAGCAGCTTGAGACATTTTTAGACCAGACAATGTTTTTTCTATTTCACCGTTAGCATTGTTAGCTCAATGTTAGCATCTAACCTTGATATTAGAGTGAACCAAAAGGATGCCGTGACTTCATAGGGGGGTACAAGAAAAAAAATACTTCTGGGTCGCTCCTGTTTACTGGCCAACATTCCTGCCACAATGGTGCTTTTTCCCCAACAGGTGTCCAACTACAAATGCCGAACAATTTGAAAGGAGAAAAACTGACAATCCCCCACCCAGCTGAGAAGGAAATCCGTTTCAGTACAAACTCCCTTCCAACATGATTGAGATGTTAGACCGTTTTATGATTATTTCACTGTAAAATTCTTACTCTTTAATTTTATTTAAAGGAAAAAAATTAAAGAACCTAAAACAAGAATTTGCAGGTCAGAGATGTACAAGAGTTGGTGAAAAGTTATCAGTACACCTCTCCTTCCTGTCTGATTGTCTCGGTTTAAGCTCCTGTTTCTTAATGTCAATAGATTTGAAATATTCTGTTGAGGTAATTATTCAGATAAGAGTTCATTAACCTTTCTATGAAGGAACTGATGACTCTAGAATTGCACTTCAAACTAGCATTTACACCAAGCCCCCACAATGCAGGTGAAAAATTGAAGCAATCCCGGAAGTGAAATAAATTGCAGTTCCACCCTCATCCGCTGGGGGCTGGTGTCAGAAGCGGGCAAATCCTCATCGACTCCCATGTTAAAAATACCAATTTCACAGCAGAAATAAACATGTTTACAGCCTGGTACCAAAACATGTTTTCGGTTTAAATGATCTAGTTTACACTCATGACAACTCTGAGGGGGGGTGAATTTTTTTCTCCCTCTTCTGTTTAAGTGTATTAAAAGCCTAAAATTCTGTATAATTAATGAGCATCAGACCCACGTGACCACAGAGCTAGCTCCAGGGAAAGCCTCAGTAGAGCCTCGGTCTGGCCTGGAAACTGTTCCGCGATTTTTGGTCTCTGAAATTAGACCAGTAGTTGTAGCGTTTGTGCGTACTTTTTTGGATATTTTTTGTGCAATTGTTGGACAAAATGACTTGCTGTGGCATTAATTGCACTAATAGAGCGTCCAAGGAGTCTCCACTTCATTTTTTTCGGTAAGTAAAATTATATTTATGTATTTTAGGTCACTGCCGAGCTGAGCTTAGATTTTAACATGTACTGTTTAACCATGAAATTTAAATGTAATAGGGTAAAACTCAGTGCATTTAACATAATGCTGCACTTTAGAAAATGGGTTGAAATATAACATGTTGGTGGAGCTGGGTTCCGACTATCGGCTTGTGGAGCTCTCGGGAGATTTCCACCTGGTTCTCCCCTTCCCGCAGCTCTGCGCATCTCAGATCGCAGCGGCGCTTGTCTGCTGTGCGGCTGCCGGCTTGTGGAGCTCTCGGGAGACCTCTGTGTTCCACCTGGCTTTACCCGGCGTATCTCTGACTCAGAAGCTCTGGTGTTGTGCACAGTTAACTCTGGTTGTAGCTAGGTTGCTACCTCCGGTAGCTTAGCTCCCACCTCCGCATTAGCTTCAGGTTAGCTTGTAGCTAGTTCGACCGGGTGTCGTCAGTTGATCCCAGCCTTACAGCCACACCCTCAGCTCCACCTCTCCTCCCTTTTGTGGAATTGTCTGGGCTTGACGGAACCTGTGACACGGTCAAAATGGCGGGGGTGGGAACCTCCCATTTCTCTGTTATTGGGGTTTATAGCAACCCATTGTCCAATATTTATATGTTGATGATTTACACCAGTGGTGACCACAGGAACATTAGTACACGTCTATTACTCATGTGTGCTTTGCTTTCCTCTCAGAGTTCAACAGAAAGTAAATGATAAATACCCCCCACAACCACTTATTGCTGAGGCAGAAACATAGAACACGAACATCAGAAAAGAGGAAGTCACTATTTTTTATTTTTTTGTTTGATTTACTTTTACATGAAACATAAATTCTCAGTGGTTTCTGGCCTAATCTAGTTTGTTCTTGTGAACTCTGTTGAACACCTCCATCTCTGATATTAAAGCTGTCAAGCTTTCAGTTTTATCTTCAGTAAATATGTTCCTCTGGATATCATCTCACCCCTTATCGAGGCTTGGCATGCATCAGCAGGGTATTTTTTTTTCCCTATGATTTGGCGGTTAGTTTGTTTTTTTAAACAAATTATTTTCTAAACTCCCCTTCACTAAAATTGAATTTAGTTTCCACAAAGCCAACTTTTAATCCCTAGATGTGCGTAAAATGGACACCAGAACACACCAAGTCCATTTCGTAACCCTATATTTATCAGAGATAATCTCTTTGCTCATACCGGCGTAAGTTTAAACACCAAAGTTCAGACGTCAAGTTTGTCTCTCCCTTCTTTATCTGTATTTTCAGACATTTCAAATACATTCGCCCTAACACCAGCAAAGCCACTAAAACCTGCTTTTAGTGAAGAGGGAAAAACTACTATTCAGGTGTTGCTAATCACTTTAAAAGGCGTGTCCCCCTTTTTTTCTTTTTGCCAAATTTTTAAAATCCTTCATCTTTCTAAATGTTTAGGGGTCCCATTTACTTTGAAGGTTGAGTAATATGATTTATATGTTGTTCCAACAATTCATTTTTTATCTAAAACCGTTTTAAACATGAATAACCAGATAATTTCAGTTTAACATGCCAGTCTTTAGACATCAGACCAACTGTTGGCTCTTTGGGCCATAATTCTACACAGTTAATTATTCATATGGATTCAATTTATTGCATTTTGGGGGAAATGTATTTTCTTTCTGAGAAAGAGGGTAAGACTGAAAAAGACCAGGTAGAGACTGTTCTGCTTGCTTTGAGGTCCATTGGTGCAGCACTAAACAACCTAGCTGTGAAACGCCCTTCATCCAAACCAACACACGCTACAGACGTGTCTGATTTTTTGAGGCTGACACCAAATGTTTTAAGACAAAAACCTAAAATGACCATCCTGAATCAGTTGTGTCTTAAACAAAATAATTCACCAAAAATAAAACATTTAAAAGTGACTTTTTTCATCGAACATTTACTAGTTCCCTGTAAAGAAGGTCGCTCTGAGGTGTCCTTTCTACTTTGGGTGAAGACATCCCTTGTTGCTACAAATAGCTTGGTTCAGATGTCCCTGACAGCTCAATCAAACAAGCCTTGACATTTTTACTTTAGCTAGAGTACATTTATGGTATCTATGCATACTCATGGTATATATGGAGTATAGCCCAGTACATTTCTAATTTATTATTATTATTATTTAAAGTACACACGAGTGCGGTCAATTAAACCATTTAATTTTGAGTTTTGATTTATATTGTGCAATGTTGTTATGTTCATGCTAAATAAATGTTTTTATGGTCTTGAAATTGATTTATTGCAGTGCCTTGATCTTACTGAGGTTAGTACACATCGTCGCCATTAATGCTACGGTTTTAATAACTGACATGATCATTTCTTTCACTGTTTCGGTTTTCGGTCTTTGTTTCCTAATTTTCAGTTTTAGATTTCGGCCAAGAATTTTCATTTTAGTGCATCCCAAATGAATACCTTATAAGTCACATTCTGGGGTTAAAAGCTGTGATGTGCCTGAATCAGGATGTACAAGTCAGCTGGAGGGGTAAGTAGCTACCGACTACAGTATCTGGAGACTTACTTCCTGATATTTGGGCATCTCAACTCTGATTGGTAAATAGCAATGTGACTCTACCACTGACTCGGTTAGCTCTGCAAAGTAAATGTTTTATCTCAAATCAAATCAATCAAATCAAAAATACTTTATTAATCCCAGAGGGAAATTAGAGTTTCAGTACACACAATTCAGAGATCAGACATACATGGGCAAGACACATAACAAGAATTGGTGACTGTGGTCATTCGCAACCCTGAGTCACGCTACCTTAATAGAGATAAGAGGGTTACATGAGGATTGGTTCAAGTGGAGGGAAAAAAAAAGGCACTTCAGAAAAAACACCTCAGACAGATATGCAACAGACTTCAGACAACACAACATAAGTGTGCACTAGGTGGGGAGGTGGGTTGGGACTATCCCCACTTCAGTTCCTGCAGCCACGATGAAGCAGCGCATGTCACCTCAGTGTGGACTGGGGGAGGAGCATTGAGGGTTGGAGGGTTGCAGTGACCGTGGACGCTTCAGCGGCCTTCCCGCAGTCCCGCCCAGGCTGGGAAAGGAGACAGAAATGAGTTGCCATAGCGAAGGCACATTCCACATATCTTCTGAGGGGGGAGTTTTCGTTGGAGCCTTGCTGGCTCAAGGACGCCAGATTCCGATTAGAAATTGTTTTGGGGCCAGACAGAGAATTTCCTCTCTGTCTTACAGTTTGTTGGTCCTCAACCTCTCAAAATCCCAATAATGGACGTTGATCTATCCCAATCCGTGCTGATTCGTCCACGCTCTCCTTGATGGCATCCATCTTTTGTGCCAAAGAATGAATCTCCGCCAAAGTCCCAAGCTTACGATTCATCTTGACAATTATTTGAGTCTGAATTCACAGCGCGGTGCAATCCATCTCTGAGCTCGGGGATCAGACCAATATTCCTCGACAGCTCGTTAATTTTCCGGTAAGCCAGGTATCCTCTAAGGCCAATGAGCAGGAAACCTGACACCAGCACCACGAATATCCACACGTCTTCAGAGTCCTCCACAGACAGCTGAGATAGACAAATCAAATTCCATTGTTTCCAGGAGTCCATGATGTGTCCAACTGGGTCTGTGCCGGCGGAACATCCGGGAGCCCCTTCTCCCGTTCTCATAGTTGAAAAAATGTTATCAATCGCGTTGAGAGACCAACTGACGAGATCCATTTAAGTGAATTTCAGTTTCCAGAAAAATGCAGAAGCAGCCGTGCACCCAGCACCCAGAGACAGACAAAGGCCTTGAGGATAAGATATGGAGGAGAGGAGGAAAAAAGCGTCTGCACCCGCCAAGAGCCGGAAGAAGATGCATCTCAAATAGATGTGGGGTGGGTAATAAATCCAAAATTTATCGTTATCAAAATTTCTGACTCTTAGCAAGAAATTTTTCTATGTCAATAAATTTGCTAATAAAAAATTAAAAGATGTGTGAAGGTTGGCAATGTTCGTGTCCCTTTAAAGAGCAAGTCACCCCCTACCAGAGCCTTACTCCACTCCCACTTCCTGTTTGAAAAATGCAACAAATGCTGTTGCCTAGCAGACCGAGAGGGCGGAGCCGCTAATACACACGCACACAGGCTCACAATGACATTGTGACATCATATGGTACCAGCTAATGTTCTCGGGTACCTCTTAGCCAATAGCGATGGCAGATTTAAATTCAAATGTAGTGCAGTTTTTACCTGCCAACGGCACAACACTGACAGTTTTCTGCAGCAAATTTAAATTTTAACTAAAATGCACTAAAGTGCTAAACTATTAACTACACGTGTCTGCAGCACGATTAAACACGCATTTACAGGTGCTGGCCAGTAAATTAGAATATCATCAAAAGGTTGAAAATATTTCAGTAATTCCATTCAAAACGTGAAACTTGTACATTATATTCATGCAGTGCACACAGACCAATGTATTTCCAATGTTCATTACATTTAAATTTGATATTCATAAGTGACAACTAATGAAAACTCCAAATTTGGTATCTCAAAAAATTAGAATATTCTGAAAAGGCTGAATATAGAAGACACCTGCTGCCACTCTAATCAGCTGATTTACTCAAAACACCTGCAAAGGCCTTTAAAAGGTCCCTCAGTCTTGTTTTGAAGGCACCACAATCATGGGGAAGACTTCTGACTTAACAGCTGTCCAAAAGACAATCATTGACACCTTGCACAAGGAGGGCAAGACACAAAAGGTGATTGCTAAAGAAGCTGGCTGTTCGCAGAGCTCTGTGTCCAAGCACATTAACAGACAGGCGAAGGGACGGAAAAAATGTGGTAGAAAAAAGTGTACAAGCTCTAGGGATAACCGCACCCTGCAGAGAATTGTGACGACAAACCCATTCAAAAATGTGGGGGAGATCCACAAAGAGTGGACTGCAGCTGGAGTCAGCGCTTCAAGAACCACCACGAGGAGACTCATGAAAGACATGGGATTCAGGTGTCGCATTCCGTGTGTCAAGCCACTCTTGAACAAGAAACAGCGCAAGAAGCGTCTCGCCTGGGCCAAGGACAAAAAGGACTGGACTGATGCTGAGTGGTCCAAAGTTATGTTTTCTGATGAAAGCAAGTTCTGCATTTCCTTTGGAAATCAAGGACCCAGAGTCTGGAGGAAGAGCGGAGAAGCACAGAATCCACGTTGCATGAGGTCCAGTGTAAAGTTTCCACCGTCAGTGATGGTGTGGGGTGCCATGTCATCTGCCGGTGTTGGCCCACTCTGTTTCCTGAGGTCCAGGGTCAATGCAGCCGTCTACCAGGAAGTTTTAGAGCACTTCATGCTTCCTGCTGCTGACCAACTTTATGGGGATGCAGACTTCACCTTTCAACAGGACTTGGCACCTGCACACAGTGCCAAAACCACCAGCACCTGGTTCAAGGACCATGGTATCCCTGTCCTTGATTGGCCAGCAAACTCGCCTGACCTTAACCCCATAGAAAATCTATGGGGTATTGTGAAGCGGAGGATGCAATACGCTAGACCCAACAATGCAGAGGAGCTGAAGACGACTATCAGAGCAACCTGGGCTCTCATAACACCTGAGCAGTGCCACAGACTGATCGAGTCCATGCCACGCCGCATTACTGCAGTTATTGAGGCAAAAGGAGCCCCGACTAAGTATTGAGTGCTATACATGCACATTCTTTTCATGTTCATTCTTTTCAGTTGGCCAACATTAGAGAAACAAACATTTTTTCATTGGCCTTTAGAATATTCTAATTTTCTGAGATACCAGATTTGATGTTTTCATTGGTTGTCACCTATAAATATCAAAATTAAACGTAATAAACATCGGAAATACATTGGTCTGTGTGCATTGCATGAATATAATGTACAAGTTTCACGTTTTGAATGGAATTACTGAAATATTTTCAACCTTTTGATGATATTCTAATTTACTGGCCAGCACCTGTATATAGTTTATCAGAAAAAAAGTTGATTGGGGGTGACTTGCTCTTTAAGAAGCAGTACCATCTTGAGTCACGTAAAAATGTGACTCAACTTAATACGTGACAGACCCATCTATTGGACAACTTTTGCTTCTGCACATGCCTGTAGTTATCGTCAATTTATCGTTATCGAGGTGAAATCCTCCATATATCGTGATATTGAGTTTGGGCTGTATCGCCCAGCCCTAGATAGATGGCTAGATAGATGTGCAGTGTTTCCCGTACATAGGCGTAGCCGTGTTGGCCCGCCACGGCTGAAATCCCAGCGCCACGCCTACAAGTTCCCAAGTTTTGATTTTTTTTTGCGTCGTTTCCCAAAGAAGCAGCGGGAACTACGCTGTTGTTGCTTGTGATCACAGCCGGCAGGCAGCAAGGAGGAGGAGGCAGGGCAGGGTGGTTACAGCTAGGGATGAGCGTACGGATAAAGCATTTTTGACGAATACGAGAATGAAACGAGTAAAACTCGTAAATATCTGTAATCGTGCTGAAGGAAAATCCTCATTGGGTAACTGACTGTCTTCACTCTCTGTGATTGGCCAGTCACAAACAGCGCCTGCCCCTCCCTACACACAAAACTGCAGCATCCACACACACACACACACACACACACACACACACACACACACACACACACACACACACACACACACACACACACACACACACACACACACACACACACACACCTCTGTGCTTGCTTCACTGTCTCTCACGTTTCTTCAGAGCTCCCTAGGTTTTCTTCAGATCGCCTCTTTTTCGGTTGAATATTTAAAGTTACTTTTGTCGTAACGTACGTGGTGCATTTGACAAGACAGAGCTGAAAGCGGCTCGTGCATGCGTCGGTCACTGCCTCCGCTCGGGTTTTTTGTTTTGTTTTAACTCTCTCTCCCTCCCCCTCTCTCTCTCTCTCTCACACACACCTCAATCAACATTGTTTTGTTTAACTGTGTGTGGGAAAATGCCAACAACGTTAGGAAAAAATAAGTAATCAAATTTAAATAAAATGGTTCTAATATTTCATATTTCCTAGTTCCTACTGCATGAGTTCAGATGCATTAATTCATGCACTTAAATATTAATGTTCTGATTTTACTGAAAAACTTGTTCTGTAATAGTTCCTTTACTGTTGTGATCAAACATATTTAATCTCAGTTCTGAGGCTGCTCTGTTAATAGTTTATAAATAAACAATACACATAGCAACTTCTGATCAATCCATATCAATTTCAGATGTAAAATAATATATTGATGTAAACCACACCCACTAGTTTCCAAATAATAAATAAGAGGTGCATTCATCTGTGTATCTCCTTTGATCCACATTAGTGATATTTTCAGCACCAGAACAACGAAGCAAAGAAACACATTCCTGAGTTTATGTTAGTAATTTTATTTATTAGGTGCATCTGACCTGTTCTATTTTTCTCTGAAATGAGATCAAATCAGTGCTTCTATGGGTTGTCTCCTCTCTGCACTAGAAACATGTACTTTATTATAATGTTCACTGTAATGCATCTTGATGTTCTTAACAATAAATTAAATCAAAGATATTGGTCAATAATGCCAAATATGTAAATTTGTGTTTCAGTCATTTTTTATACTGGCTTAAAAATACTTCATTAAGTCTACTAAGCAGGGGTGTAGAACGTGTTTAATAGGGCCAGCCCAGTAATGATCCTGGACCAAAATAAAGGGGGCAGAAAGTCAAATAAAGGGGGGCAGAAGGAGATGTTTTTCCAGACGCCAAGAAAAATTAGATGCCAAATCCACCCTGCAAAGTGTGTCACTGAGAGTGTAAAAAAAAACTTTTTTTTGTGCAAATATTGGTGTATTCACCTTTAATTCTAGTTATTAAAATGCAGCAGTTGCTGGATTGGTGCAGTTCAAAGTGGAGTGCATCAAATAACATAACCACTCAAACTGCTGCAGCTGGGTACAAGTGTGGACTGAACAGGTGGAAACAACTGGAAAATGCTTGTATTCTGAGGGTAATAGCTTGCCACAAACTGAAAAAAGAACTATATGAACTAGTTCACTTTTGAAACGTGAACTTAGCTCAAGAAATGTAATTATGAGCAACAAGCTGAACTAGTTTGTTTTAAAAATGTATGAACTGAACTTTGAACTAGTTTATATTGAAAACAAACTTTCCCAATACTGCAGACTGTAATGGTGGAGTTGAAGTTAGGACCGAGCTTTGAAGCTAAAATATCCCATTTAAAGAGGATGCCATGTTTACGTAACTGTTAAGTAAACACGCCATGTTAAGTCGTAGCAGAATCTTTAGAGCTGTCCCACCTACTCTTAACAATGGTGGTGTTTTCTTAAAGGACTCATTCACTGACGACACTGTGTACTGGTTCTTCTTGAAAGACTGAGTTGCATGTGCATGCCACATGTGAAAAATGTCTTCAACCCCATCACCTGCATAAAGCCGGGTGTACACTGTATGACTTTTTCACTTTTTTGAGCCAGAAGTCCATGCAAGCTCCCGATTGCTGATCGGTAACTGGTCATGTGGTGTTAATCGCCTCTCGCAACCCCCTGAATACTACACCACGCTCAGCGCAAAACTCGCCCCGATATTGTGGATTCTCGCACGAGGGGAAAATCGGCTCATAAAAGTGAAAAAGTTGCAGTGTACGCCCGGCTTTAGCGGCCAGGCTAGTTGAAGCTAACTGTTGGCATTGCTGCGGACCAATCAGGGGGTGAGATGTTTGAATATTAATGAGTAAGACTGGTAATCCTATCGACCCACTTCTGACAAACGTCTACCCCATGAAACAGGAGCGCTAATGCTTTTTTTCCAACAGAAATACACTCACAAGGCATTCGTTCAGGTTCATACTGGAGACCACAGCACATAAAATAAATAAAAAGTGAATTACACCTATTAACAAATTAGACAAACTAATATTTTAACATGCAGTAGCAGATTATGCAAATGAACAGGAGTCAGCACTTGCTTTAAGGAAAACTAGGAAGAATATTAGGATTTGTATCCGTCTCTGAGCAACGCTAACCTCAGTGGAAAAAGGTTTAAAAAAAACTACTTTAAAGCCGACTTAAGCAACTCCTTTCACATTTGAAACCTCCTGCAGGGAGGAGTCTCCAGAAAGCCTACATGTCACCAAGCCAGCATTCCAGGAATATGTTTCAAATTACACCATCTCTATCGGACAAAGGCCATTGGAGGAAACCTGTGGGCAGGACAAGGAGCTGATTCATTACTCCACCCTACAGGAAGCTCACCTTGGGCATGATGGAAAAAAAAATATGCAAGTAATCTAGTCATGTCACAATAGCTCCGAGACGTCATTATGACGTAAATGGTGAAGAAAAAGTGTTAAAGGTATTTTTTTAATGACTCAAAGTTCTTCCCTGGAAATGTGTGCTTGACAGGACTTACCCGGGGCAGACATGTTGATTTGGCTGAAACTGGAGAGAAAGAACTTAGGTCACACTTCCTGGATCACTCCCTAATGTTCACTGGGAATCTGAGGGGGAGGAAAGAAAAAGGAAAAGTCAGATGGAGAGAAGAGGGGGGATGATGTGGGATTGGGAGGTACAGAAACTAAACAGGAGCTCTAATCACCCTCATATATCCGGCTATCACACAGCAGTGTCAGCTTTATAGGTTTACAACCACTAATGGCCGTTCTTTACCTTTGCACACGGTCAACAATTAAACTAAATAAGACATTTGGTCTTCGTGCAGCATGTATGAGCTGCAATGGAATTATAAGTGGGCGTGTCTAGCTTTAGCAGACACGGCACTGGTCTTTAGTCACTTCTCTGGATAATTCATCATAAAAACGTTCAATTCAACTTGAGCAAAGCCTGAAAATCAGAGAAGAGTAACACCCTCCACCTGCTTCTCTGTTACTGCTTCCATCCAGTGAATGCCAGGAAAAAAACATCCAATCGTTACTTTACTATCTGATTAAACCGTTAAAACCACTAGTGGCTCACCTGCTGCAGCCCCTCCGGCAAACACCGAGAAACTGGACAGATTTTCGAAGCCAAAGTGGCGTCCGTCTGTGCTCTCCCCTGCCTGTTTACCGTTGCCGTGCTCTCCCCTCTCTGCCTCCTCCCTTCTCCTTTTCTTCATATCTCCTCCCATTTCCGTCTAGAAATCATAATCACTCTCCCATGTAAGGCTGCGTCGCGTGCAGAGAGAGCGACTGCCTTCATTTTACACGGCGCACGCCTTCACAGCTTTACGGTAATTAAGAACGTTTTCAAAATAAAAGCCAGTCACCGAAACGTGTTTTCTGACTGATTATTTCTAAAGAACCGTTCTAGAAAAATTAAAATCTGGAATTCAAAGGTGACCAACTAATATTTTATCACCATTTTAATTCCATTTCCATGTAAAGGAATCATGAAAATGGGTAAAAAGCTTTAAAAAAAACAAGTGTTCACAATTCTTTTTAAAGATATTTTTCTGGTGCTTCATGGTGACTCATCACTATATTACGAGTAGAACACCTCTGGAAATGTCTGTAAAACTTTAATCAACAGATGATATTTAATTTCTAAATTACGAATCCAAAAACCTCACAAAACAAAACTATTCAAGTATAAGACCTTAAAATCAGTCTGTTATGGAAGGCTTAGGAGTGAACCATGTCTAGTTCATACTCATAAAGTTTCAGCAACATCTGACGTGGAATTTTAAAATTACAGCACTTTGAAGTAAAAAAAATACAAAAATTGCTTTTGTCAACCTTTTTAAAAATCTGTGTTATTCCAGATCCAGCTCACAAGTCTCAATGACCCAAGAAAAGCCAAACTGTCAGGCATCTCAATAAAATTACGAGTTACTATTCTCTTACATGAGACTGTGCTCCAACCTGTTGTAATGTTCTCTGGTAGAAGCTGTGGAAGGAATTACACTAAGAATGGAGCCCTGGCTCCCCCTAGAGGCTTCATGTAGTAGTTTCCTACCTCAACTACTACTCCAGTCAAATAATCTAACAAGCCAAACATTTCAAACGAGCAGCATGGCAGCTGCTAATATTGGCACTGCCCTGCTTTACCTCTACTTTTCAGTTTCTTTATTCATGTCCAGCCGTGTGTTTGTCTCTGAACTTCGTGCTTATTTAGAGCAGCTGATTCCTAAAGTTAACAGAGTTCATCCTCACTCACTTTGCAGTGAACCGCAGTCTCAGAACTTTGGAGATGCTCACACAAACTGTGGCAAGACAGTTTTTTTTTTGATGTACGGAAGTCGGTACACTTATTCGTTTACACTTTTAGTGTAGGAAGATTTAGTTTAGAAAGTTCTTTGTTTGTTGTATTTTATATAAATTATGTGATGTTTAACACTTGTCTCTGTTCTTTGAATGTTATGAACCTGAAAATCACTGAACTGAAATAATAACGATTGTTGAAAAGTGAAGGAGTTGTCCCAAAGTGTCCCTTTGGAGTAAAACTAGTGTGGAGCTTGACGGTTGATAACCACAGAGCACCCTGGATGAGAAGATGAAGGGCTTCAAACCAGAAAAGCTGTGGACGCAAGAGGACATAAAGATGGCAGAAGAGGTCTTGGGGAAGACGGTCAAACTGCTGAAGCAGGAGAGGACCAGTGCTAAAAGCAGCTTCACCAGACTAGCCAACTTAATTTCAAGAGGAGCAGACATCATGCTGAAGACCGAATTAGAGGAGGAATTTGGAAAACTTTCAGACCGGTTCAGGTCAGTTCTTGACTCTAATGATGACTATAGGTTTGGACTGGAGGCTGATGCCAAGGCAGCGAATGAAGAAGCAGAACTTGATGAGCAGCAACAGACCGACATTAGAATGTCTATAAACCAGTGGTTCCCAAACTTATTTAGCCGCGCACCCCCTTCTATGTCCCGACCATGTTGACGCACCCCCCAGCCCCACATCAGGGCATGGCTATATCTATCTATCTATCTATCTATCTATCTATCTATCTATCTATCTATCTATCTATCTATCTATCTATCTATCTATCTATCTATCTATCTATCTATCTATCTATCATCTATTATCTATCTATCTATCTATCTATCTATCTATCTATCTATCTATCTATCTATCTATCTATCATCTATCTATCTATCTATCTATCTATCTATCTATCTATCTATCTATCTATCTATCTATCTATCTATCTATCATCTATTTATCTATTTATCTATTTATCTATCTATCTATCTATCTATCTATCTATCTATCTATCTATCTATCTATCTATCTATCTATCTATCTATCTATCTATCTATCTATCTATCTATCTATCTATCTATCTATCTATCTATCTATCTATCTATCTATCATCTATTATCTATCTATCTATCTATCTATCTATCTATCTATCTATCTATCTATCTATCTATCTATCTATCTATCTATCTATCTATCTATCTATCTATCTATCTATCTATCATCTATCTATCTATCTATCTATCTATCTATCTATCTATCTATCTATCTATCTATCTATCTATCTATCATCTATTTATCTATTTATCTATTTATCTATCTATCTATCTATCTATCTATCTATCTATCTATCTATCTATCTATCTATCTATCTATCTATCCATCTATCTATCTATCTATCTATCTATCTATCTATCTATCTATCTATCTATCTATCTATCTATCTATCTATCTATCTATCTATCTATCTATCTATCTATCTATCATCTATCATCTATCTATCTATCTATCCATCATCTATCTATCTATCTATCTATCTATCTATCTATCTATCTATCTATCATCTATCTATCTATCTATCTATCATCTATCTATCTATCTATCTATCTATCTATCTATCATCTATTTATCTATTTATCTATCTATCTATCTATCTATCTATCTATCTATCTATCATCTATCTATCTATCTATCCATCTATCTATCTATCTATCTATCTATCTATCTATCTATCTATCTATCTATCTATCTATCTATCTATCTATCTATCTATCTATCTATCTATCTATCTATCTATCTATCTATCTATCTATCTATCATCTATCATCTATCTATCTATCTATCTATCCATCATCTATCTATCTATCTATCTATCTATCTATCTATCTATCTATCTATCTATCTATCTATCTATCTATCTATCTATCTATCTATCTATCTATATATATATATACAGTTGTGGTCAGAAGTTTACATACACTTGTAAAAAATATAATGTAATGGCTCTACTGAGTGTCCCGTTATTTCTAAAACTCTGATTTTTCTCTGATAGAGTGATTGGAACAGATACTTCTTTGTCACAAAAAACATTCATGAAGTTTGGTTCTTTAATGTCTTTATTATGGGTTAACAGAGAAAAGTGATCACATTTGCTGGGTCACAAATATTCAGTTTTAAAAAATAGCTTAAATTTGGTCAAAGTGGCCTTAAAAAAGGTCTTAAAAAGTCTTAAATTTGGCTCCCTTAAACCTGCAGTTACCCTGGCATCAGGGCTGAGAGTTTACTACTGCCCTGTGGAGGCCCAAAGGCTGGGCTCGGGAGTGGTTAGCCACGTAGTAAATTATTGTGAACATATTCCATGTATATTTGTAAAGACAGGTACATTTTTTATGTCTACAGTCACTAATTTTTATAGTTCTATTTATGTTTCTGGATTACCTGCGTAATTTCTAGCCAAATAACAAAAATCCAGGTCTTTTGGGGGGTTTGTAGTTCAGCGTTTGCTAAAGTTTGTTCAAATCTATTTCAGAATCTTGTCATTTTAGCGGTGGGAACTTTTACACTGAACATTGGTTGGATAGTAGTAATACTGTCAGGGGAAATTCCCCTCAGGGCTCATTTGTTCACTACTTTAGAGTACAATGTATTCTTTTCATCGTAGTGTTGGTCGGGTAGCCCTCGTGGAGAATCTCTGGGTAAACAGGGTCATTAGAGCAGGGACCTGTTCACACCAGGGGTCCTGGCTTCTGACTGGCTAAAACCAGTTATGAAATAGAAATGCTGCAGGTGAGGGCTCGCCTGCCCTGCATCTAGAGTAAGTTCTTAGACCCTGCGTTTTTTTAATTGTCAAAGCTGTTACAAACGTTACAGCTGTTGTGCCGATTTGTTGTATTATTTGAATGATTTCCAGAGATGAAACCTGTCCAAACTAGGGCAGAGGTTCTTCACTATCGCATGGACGAAATGAGCACATGGAGGGCTGTTGGTAAATCACACAGCCCTGGTAGAATCAAGTTCAGGACACTGTACTGGCTTGATTCCACAAAGGTTGGTCACTGCTGCATGTTTACTTGCTGCTGCTTGTGAACAACAGTTCTGGCGGGCTTTGAGGCTTTTACAGCTGTGCTTTGTCGTAAAGTAGTCCCAAGTCTAAAATGGTGTCTGTGATTCTTTCATGTTATTATGTTCACTTGCAGTCAAGTGTGGTTACTTGGGTCACCAAGCAGAATTGGAATCACTACTGAATGATTTTAAGGACATTTTTTCTAGTTGGATCTATTCACTTACTGTGTCTTATGCTAAGCTAAAGCTAAACGCGTACAGCCAGGTTAGAGCAGCTGGTTAAAATGAGCTTTTTCCCTCACTTATCTAACTCTGGCAAATATAATGGATATAATTTCAGTTTTGAGTGAAATATCCCTTTAACCAAATGTATTTGCACAAAGGGAAATAAACGAATCAACTAAGTAACACACATACACTAATCGGCAGCAACAATGATGCTAAAGAAAAATAACCTCTACTCAGCCAATATTAACAATAACGAGGAAACCCCTTCAGACACAGGACAAGAATTAGCTTAAAGAACTTAAAACAAAGCATGCAGAAGGGCCAACAGGACGGAGATCTCCAGCCTGCTGCTTCGTATGAGAGCTGGGTGACTTTGATACTTGGGAGTCCTTACGCAGCCACTGAATGCCAGCAGCTGGGAGCTTCAAGGCCGGTCCAGGCAGGTGCCGCAGGATGGCTCCTCCACACACAGGAGGGGTACAAACAAAGGAGCGATAGACAAAAATCCACAAACAGCTCTCCATGACCCAAGCTGGAATAACAGACACATTAGTTTTGTCGTGTGATATGTGCGTGTTTTTGGATCCTTAATTTATAAATTAAATATCAGGTGTTGATTAAAGAGCAAGTCACCCCCAAATCACATTTTTTTTGCTGATAAACTATATTGTCATGATCCACCCCGGCCTCCCTGACTGTGTCTCTCCTGCCTTGATTACCCTTATTGTTCTCACCTGTCCCTGATTACTCTGCCCATTGATCTTTCAATCAATTTCCCTCTGGGATTAATAAAGTATTTTTGAATTGAATTGAATGTCTTCCTGAGTCCCTTGTGTATTTATACCTCCCTCCTTGTTGCTGTCTTTGTCGGATCATTGTCGTTTTGTGCATGTTCGTTTGTCCTGTCGCTCCCAGTCTACAATTAAACCATTTTTATTTTTTCATCCGTTGCCTGATCTTCTGCCTCCTGAAACCCACCACCACACATGGTCTGCCATCTCCACCCTCAGAACATGACATGTAAAGGGCGTCTAATCGTGCTGCAGACACGTGTAGTCAATAATTTGGCAGTTCAGTGCATCTTGGTTAAAATTCAAATATTCTGCCTAAAACTGGCAGCGTTGCGCCGTCGTCAGGGAAAAATTCTGCACTGTATTTGAATTTAAATCTGCCACCGCTATTGGCTAAGAGGTATGCTATGATGTCATCTGGTACATTATGATGTCATAATGCCATTGTGAGCCTGTGTGTGTGTGTATTTGTTAGCAGCTCCGCCCTCTCGGTTTGCCAAGCAACAGCATTTGTTGCATTTTTCAAACATGAAGTGGGAGTGAAGTAAGTTTCTTGTAGGGGGTGACTTGCTCTTTAAGGATTTATAGAAATTAGAGGTGGTCATAATATACAGTGCTTAGCATAAATGAGTACCCCCCGCTACATTTGTCAGAAAACCTTTAGTTTCCTCTCAGAATCAACATTTTCTGAGATATCATGCTACAACATACTCCCACAGGTGTGGACCATTGATTCCAAACAAGATTTGTTCATTTGCGCACACACAAAAGTGATTCTCCAAACAAACCCATTCCATCCCATGCTACAAAAATGAGTACACCTCAAATAGTCTTTGGGAAAAAAGCCAAACTTAGGAGTACAAAATTCTAATTAACTTTATTAATTCTAATAATTCTAATTATTCAAGCACAAGTGAGTCTAATGATTAATCTAACAGGTGTCCAGAAGACAAAGAGCATTACTTAACACAGAAAATCCCTTTCCATTTCATGCTGTCAGCAACGGCTCCACATGGAAGAGAAATGTCACAAACTCTGAGAAAGGAAACAATTTATTTACACAAAAAGGTGAGGGCTACAAGAAGATCAGCTAAGCTTTACACATGAGTCAAAATACTGCAGCAAAAAGGATCCATCTCCGATGAGAAGGGTTAAAGAAAATCACCATGCAAGTTCACTGCAGTTAGCTAAAGCAGTAGAAAGCCAAACTGGAGTGACCGTTTCCTGTGACACCGTACGGCGCACACTTCAGAGGCATTGGTATCGTCCACCATGGACATACACTCCCAGTCAAAAGCTTTAGAACGCCCCAATTTTTTCCAGTATTTCATTGGAAATTATGCAGTTTAATGTCACATTGCACTCTGAAATGAAAGCATAGTACAAATAAGCAACTGGAGTTAAAAAGGAAATTATGGAATCAATTTATAGACCAAAATGTATTCTAAACACTTTCTCTTATTCTGATGTCTTAGCAGTAGCTTCCTTGCTGCAACTCGTCCTGTCAAACCTGCAGCTTGAAGTCTTCTCTTCACAGTTGAACCTGAGACTTGCTTACCATGAACACCATTAGGCTGTGCTTGAAGCTGCTGTCCTGTGAGCCGCCTATCACACAAGCTGTTAACTCTCAGAAACGTGTCCTCTGACGCAGTTGTGGCTTTGGGTCTGCCTCTTCCTACCAGTTTGCTCCAGTTTGTATTTTTTATAAATCTGTAATGTACATCATTTTCAATTTTTGAGTAACCTTTCCTTTTTTTTTAACTTCTGGCAGTTCACCACTTCACTTTGTACAATTTCAAGCTATTCATTGGACTTAAATGACTTAACCTGCAATAAATACCTGGAAAACTTGGGGCGTTCTAAAACTTTTGACCAGTAGTGTAGTTTTGACTTTAGATGTCGGGGTGGGGGTGGGGGGGTTGGGGGCACAACTGGCATTAGGTCTGAGGGGGAAGGGGGGTCTTTACAGCATACAAAACATATTTATACTTTTCTTGTCGGTGGCTGGCCGCTACGAAGTGGTGAATTAGCAACACCGCTGGCCCACAGCGGTAGAAGCAGCTGTGGCTTTGTTCTTGACGGCTAAATTATTAATAAATGTGGAGTTTAAACTTTAAAAATTGAGTTCTAACTGTATTTACATCTTAACATTTTTGTATTTAATCTTCATTTGTAGCCAGGAGCGTTTCATTCCACTGATGTTGTCCCTGATGTCAGCATTAATAATAAGTATAATTATGTATCAGTTTTGTCTGGGATGGACCCATATAATTAACTTGCTGTCCTCTTCATGAATATGTTAGCCTTAAGCTATCTTTCCCTCGATAACATAATACATATGTACTACCCAGCTTTTTTCAAACAGCCCATGGTCTCTATCGTAGTTCTGATGTCTTTGTAGTCCTTGTAGGCATGAATGAATGAATGATTGCTCTGTCTGTATGACGGCTCTGTCCTTTACTTCCATTCTCATTTATCTAGCATCAATTAACAGGGGCTGCCTACGAACGTGCATGAGACTTGACTGTCGACAGGGGATTGAATCCACCTAAGAATTGTTTGAGGAGCTGGCGAAACCTCGCCTGGTAAACCAGACTATATATGTGAATATATAAACTTTGCAAAGCAAGAATTTGGTCTAGTTCACTAGGCTAGGCGAAACCAAGGAGATGTACAGTTGGATGTCATCCGCATAAAGATGGTAGGAGATTCCTTTGAAGGAGCTCAGGATGTGCTGAAGAGGAAGCAGATAGAGGAGGAACAGTAGAGGCCCCAGCACAGAACCTTGCGGGGCACCATGGGTGAAGTGGTGGAGGACCTAAACTTGGAGATGACCACAGAAAAGGAATTTGGAGGAGTCTCTCAACCCATCTAGTAGCAGGTGATGGTCAACAGTGTCAAAGTCTGCAATCAGGTCCAGCAGGACCAGAACAGAACAATCCTCTGCATCTAAATACTCAAAACAATTTCTCAATGATGTTATTAAGCTAGACTAGGGATTCCCTAAGTGTGGTGCGCGCGAGCTGCCGCTAGGGGGTGCGTGAGGTGAAAAGTGTAATGGCTGCGGAGCTCAGAGAAGTCTGTCCAATGTCATCATTAGCGTAGCCAGAAACTCATTTGTGGGTGGGCCTAAGAAAAAGTAAGTGGGCCCAATAAATGCAATTGAAAACAAGTATATTTTGCTTGTGTGTGTGTGTGTGTGTGTGTGTGTGTGTGTGTGTGTGTGTGTGTGTGTGTGTGTGTGTGTGTGTGTCCTCCGCATGTGCCCTAGCTTCATAATAATAATGCGCTCCGAGCTTCAGCACTGACCTGCGCACGCTGTTAATAGCAAGATTTGTTCCGTATTTGATCATTTTTAACGGTGTTGGAGAAATCTGAAGGTGGCGAGTCATTCTGGCAGATTGTAATTAACACCCTGTCTCATGCAGGTGTTCTGACATTGTAAACCTCACACACAGAACATTGTGGATGTAACTAAATAAATCAAGAAATGATTCCCATCTGAGCATTTTAGCATTATTATATTATTATATTAGCACACGGACTGTGGGACAGCATTCTAAACGTGTCAGGCTATTAACAGCGCGCTGAAGATCTGAAGTTCAGAGTGCGTCTGTCAGAGGTCAGACGCGTTCCAGCGGAACCACGGCTCACGGGTGCACAAGTGAGCACATCTGGGCTGGGCAGAATTAATTTTACAACATTGGTTTGAATAGCGCCAATAACGAGACGCGATGACTGGAGCGGCTCATGGAGCTGTGCTGCACACACACACAAACACAAACACACACAGATTCAATAAGCACACGCTGCGCTGCGCTGCGCTGCGCTGCGCTGCGCTGCGTCACGCCGTCAGACAGAAGGCAGAAATGAGCGCTGCCTCCTCTGTGATAAAAAACTTTTAAGAGGTCTTATAACAACATTTTTCATTCAAGGTCAAATTAAGATATTAGTTTCTATTTTGGGATGACGTATTAAAATCGAGCCAGTGACTCCTCGTGAACCTGACTACAACTCATGTTACTGCAGCATTTGTTATTCCAGTCGGTGTGGCAGCGGATCGCAGATTCAGCCACACCATAAAACAGCAATAAGTTGGTCTGAGGCAAAAGTGAACCTCATGGCTATAGCTTTTCCATCTTTTCCCCTATAGACATTTGATAACGCACAAGTAGGTGATCAGTTCATGTTTACGCAGAGCAGAAGGAAGGAGAGTGCTCTGGTTAAACGTTCCTACTTTAAGAAAACCGTTAAATTGCATTTTTTATGTGCTACCTGGGCACTCTAAATATTGATTTAAAATTAAATCAAAGGAAATTGTAATGTTTATTAATTACTACTTCAAAAAATGAAAGTGATGGGGAAAAAGGTTGATCATATTTTTTAACCCTGTCCGTCTAGTGACTGTTTAGCATGGATATATATATATATATATATATATATATATATATATATATATATATATATATATATCCATGCCCTGATGCGGGGGCTGGGGGGTGCGTCGACATGGTCGGGACATAAAAGGGGGTGCACGGCTAAATAAGTTTGGGAACCGCTGAGCTAGACCAATGACACAGCAGTTTTTAACACATTTCACGCAATTTGATCTTTTTATTCAGAATTTTTTCAAAAATAATGTGATTTATTTCAATACCTCCTATAGGTAAATCATTCTAAATACTCAAAACCACTTCTCAACTGTGTTACTAAGCTAGACCAATGAGACAGCAGTTTTTATTTCTTGCCTAAATTTCCCAAAAGTCTCTAAATTTCTTGACGAAAGTCTCTAAATTTCTTACCAAAAGTCTCTACATTTCTTACCAAAAGTCTCTAAATTTCTTGACGAAAGTCTCTAAATTTTTTACCAAAATATTCCCAAAGGTTTCCAATGTTTTTGCCAAAAATCAAAAATTCTCACCAAAATCTTCTCAAAAAAAAAAAATCTCTAAGTTAGTCCCCAAAGCCTGTAAATCTGTCCCTGAAACTAGGGGTGTCCCGATCAGGTTTTTTTGCCCTGGAGTCCGAGTCATTTGATTTTGAGAATCTGCCGATACTGCGTCCCGATGCGATTCTTTCGTTACATAAAAAAAAAGAAAGAAAGCAAAGTCACAGATGCAGAATGTTCTTTATTTACATTTTATTATATTTATTTCAGCATTTAACAATTCTCTTAACAAACAAAGCACTTCTGTAAGATGGCTTGAACAATCAAGTGATAAATAACATCAATTATTCACTTTTGAACTTTAGTGCAAAAATAAAAAAATCTTATTTCAAATCAAATAGCACCTTAACTTAAAATACCAGGAAGGGTAGAAGTCTCTACATTTTTCACTGAAAGCCTATAAATGTTTCATGTAAATCTCCCCGAAAGTCTCTAAATTTCCCAATACAGCTGAAAAGGTCTTGAAAGTGCTCTGGAAAAGGCCTAGAAAAAAATTTCAAGAAAAGATTTGGAACGCTCAAGGCAGCTTTGCTTTTCAAATTTCAGGTAAAGCTGCTCTATGAATTTAAACTGCTCTCTGCCTCTGGTGACTGATAAACTGAACTTTTACACAGTTTGAGATATTAAAAACCCAAAGATTTCCTGCTTTTTATAAACTCTTATTAAGTGTATGTGATTAAACAGCTCTTTTCTCACATAGATTGTCCTCAACACAAACAATTTTAGCCTCTCAGACGCAGCCCAAGCAGAATAACATCATAGACGGCTCTAAAGTTTCACTTACAGTTAAGTGTTGTAAAAAAATAATAAAGGGGCAGAAGAACAGAGGCTTACCAGGATATTTTTCTTCAAGTGTACGGACATATCTGGTCATTTCTGTGTCTGTTCATTCTAAAGCAAATTTTAAATGAAAATAAATACACACCCAGAGTTTTACGGTACATTTAGTTCTGTTTCTTAGTGCGTGGAGATGCTCACGTCTGCAGAGGGGAGTCCATATTGGTCTCTCTATATTTAGCAGTCAGACACTTATAGGACACTGGACAGGGGTGGAGTATGAGCACAGTTATTACACACACACACACACAGACACACAAACACACACACACACACACACACACACACAGTTAAACAAACAACATTTGTTAAAGAGAAAAAACTAGTTTGTGCAAATCAGAATGAGATACACATTAGTGAATACATTAACAGAACCAAAAGGTAATCTGTTTTTTTTATGTACCTGACAAATAAAATAAAACCAACCAATTAAATTTGGGTGTGATCAAGCACATAAATGTCCATTCAGATAAGTTAAAGTATATAACAGGCTCGACACACGGGAGGCGACATGCGACCGCGATCAGCGAAGTTCGTCGCCGTCGCTTTTATTACCTGACACACGGGAGGCGATCCGCGGCAGCGGCCAGCGGCAAAGCCGTCTACGCATTCTGTTCCATGGCGAAATCGAAACTTCCATTGTTTTGATTGGTTGTGTCAGGTTGGAGGGAATTAAGGTTATTTAAGCGGTTCAGAGTTAATAAAGCTGTAGATATGATGTTTCACAAGGTGCTGCTAGAGTTATGTGAAATCTTACTTCTGATTTTACTATATAAAACATAATAATAATCAACTTCTCCTTCATGTTTGCTCGGAGATGTACGGAGCATCCTGCCCGCTCATTGATCAGTGAATGAAACCTCCTGATTGGTCCTCGTCCGAGCGACAGCGATGAAAATTTGAAAATGTTTCAACTTTCTGGTATCGCGTTGCTGGGTCGCCTGTACACGACACGTGCACGAGCGCAAAATTTCACACGCACGTTTTTCGCGTTTCGCTTAGTAGGAGGGAGACCCGCGATTATCGCTTTGTTGCGCATGTCTCATTGAAAATGAATGGAGGAGAGGTGATGTCGCCTCCCGTGTGTCGAGCCCATAATGGCTACAAAGAAATGGTTCGTCCTGAGAAAAGCTGAGAGGTCCTTCTCAGAGGAATCGTTTCTTCACTACCGTAATTTCCAGACTATAGAGCGCACGTCAATATAAGCCGCACCAACATAAAAAAGGCTTTCTACACACACACGCCACACTCAAACACAAGCCGCGGCGCAGCAGCCACATGCAGGTCTCCAGCACACAGCGCATGTACGGCCATAACATAAGATAGTTAGACAGAAAGACGCTACACGGAGGTTTTTTGTTGTTGTATTAATTCAACAAAACAAATTTTAAACACGGGTGAACGTGCCTGCAAGTTTAGAAAAGAAAACAGCACTGATAGCATTCATATTTCTGGATGGTTATAAAATAAAAACAGAACTGACACGTTATTACTGGTAATTTGCATGTTTAGAAGAAAAGAACAGCGCTGACACAGCATTAATAAGCCCTGGATGATTAGAAAATAAAAACTGCACACAAAACATGCCTGGTTAGTAAATAAAACACTTGCGTACCAGAAAAAGTCATTCGCTCTCATCTTCCTCTTGTGCACTAAAGCCATTAAAGTCCTCTTCTTCAGTGTCGGAGTTGAACAGCCTCAGAAGAGCTTCGTCACATACCTTTTCTGTGGCGCTGTCCGTGTTGCTGTCATCATCCCTGGGTGAAGCTGGCTTGAATGAGTTCTTCCCGCTGCCGTCTCCAGCGCCGAACCATGGATTCATTCATGCCAAGCTTACATGCGGCAGCACTGTTTCCCTCCTTCACTGCCAGATCGATGGCCTTCAACTTAAATACGGAATCATATGAACTCATGTGTGTAGTTTCCATGATGAGGGGGTATGGATTTGAAAAAAATTCTTCGTCGTGCCGGCTGCTTGCTTGTGCTAAATCAAAATGAGCACTTTCTTCGATTTTCACTTTTGACTTCCACCGGTTTCACTTTCTGCTAAAGCGCCCCCTAGTGGCAGGTGAAGGAAAATCTTCAGTAAAGCCGTACCTCATTATAAGCTGCGTGGTTCAAAGCGTGAGGAAAAAGTAGCGGCTTATAGTCCGGAAAATAGGGTAATGATTTTTCAAAGTGATCGGTCAAAATAAAAATAGTCTCCTACACCTATCTCCTGCATTAGCTTCTGATAGAAAATGCCGGACTCGTCTCAAGCTGGGCAAGCGGCCCACCGGGACAGTGCCAGTCCACCCCTGCTTGCTTGTATGAAAACCCTCTACAACTAGCTTGACAGTCACTTTTTTCCTCAATCATTTAAAAGATGGAAAATGTTTACAGTGAGCACATTTTAAATAGTCTAATGCGTCTTTTGATACTCTTGTTTTGGCGAGTCATTCCTGTGGTGTTATTGTAGCTACAGAGAAAATCATACCTAAAAAGGTCAAAGTGTTAAGGTTAATAAAATGTGATCAGCTGATCTGAGATTAAAGTTGTTTTATGTTAAGATGTCCACTTTGCTCTGTGTGGCTCGTCAGTCTGAGCTGTTTCTCTGTTTCTCCAAAGTGAGGTTGTTCAAAGAGCAGTCCACAACAGGTGAAATATTAATAGTTCATTAATAGCTTTTCTACAGAAAATCAGAATCTTATTTTAATTCTAACTGTAAAAAGTAAAAGACTTTTCAGGACGTTTTTCTTCACGTGGTAGTAAAAGGCAACACATGTCCCACGCCCAACCACCAGCTCCTAATGAGGCCTGTCCCAGATAATGGAGCTAATCAGCTGGGCCTATCGGGCCACTGCCCCTGCCGACATGCTGTCAGGGTTTATTTATACCCTCCAGATCCATCAGCGCTCGCTCTATGTTTGGTGAGCCTCAGCAGTCCAAAATAGAAATAATTAGGACAGGGTGGGAAAAGGAGGAAAAGTGAAAACGTGTCTGAGCGAGCGTACCCGGGCCTGTCCGCCGGCAATCTCTCCATCCATCCCTGCTCCTCTGTCTCCCCTGTTTTGCTTCCTGGAGACAGAAGTAGCAGGAGGAAGAGGAGGAGGAGGAGGAGTGATGAGTGCTGTGTGTGGTCCTGATTGGGTTGTGATCTGAAGTCGGGCGAAACAGAATTCTCTAGATTACCATGCACACACACACACACACACACACACACACACACACACACACACACACACACACACACACACACACACACACACACACACCTGATGCCATCTCTGATCTCTGTCTGGAAGCTTCTTTGTGGCCTTTTTTTAAAAACAAAGTTGTGTAAACACTTAACCTAACACTGATACATTAACTCTGACTTTTGTCACTAATTGATGTTTATTGTTATTTTCAGACTAAATATGTATATTTGGGTATTAACTTGCTTGAATCGTTCATTTAAATTCAGCAATCAGTTTCTGGGTTAGTTTATAAGTTTTTCTACTAAATTAATAAAGAAAAAATACTCGTTAATAACTTTACAACAAAAACTGACACAGTATTAGAAGGGATGCACCAAATAATCAGCAAGTGACTTTTTCTCTCATGTCACTGAAAGCCTTGTGGCATCATCACTTTGCTGCCAAACATTAAAGGGATATTCCACCCAAAACTGAAATTGTGTCTGTTAACATATTTCCCAGCGTTAGATGAATGGGGGAAAAAACTCATTTTAACCAGCTCAGTCATTCTCCTGACCCGGCTGTACTCTTTTAGCTTTAGCTTAGCATAAAACACAGTAGGTGAATGGATCCAGCTAACATTGTGAGTTCAAAAAAAATCCTAAAATCACTCAGTAGTGCTCCCAATTCTCCTTGGTGACCTAAATGCTCTACCTTTGATCACTTCAGTCACTCATGAAGCTCTTTCTGTCAGGGAATCTGTTTTATTGATATTAAAGTGTGTGTGTGTGTGTGTGTGTGTGTGTGTGTGTGTGTGTGTGTGTGTGTGTGCGTGCGTGCGTGCGTGCGTGCGTGTGTGTGTGTGTGTGTTGACGGATGTTGACATCACTTTAATGGTTTTGGAGGCTTGAAACAACAGAACAGAGAGGCGACACATTTAATTGGTATGTCTGAAGTTTTTTACTCACACACACACACACACACACACACACACACACACACACACACACACACACACACACACACACACACACACACACACACACACACACACACAGCCTAAACAGTCCCATTATGGTCCCAGAATATAAACCCACCCCTGATGCGTGGTCTACATAAGCCCTACACTCGGACCAGCAGCTCAGACTTGTCCACCGTAAAGATCATCAAAGGCAGAAACCTGCAGAAGGAAACAGGAGAACTTCAAGGTGAGAAGCAGTTTGAAAGTTTCTGAATTCTTACAAAAACTGTAAATTAAAGGATCTGATGCCGTTTCACTCCACTTAGATGTTCTGCTCCAGATGTGTGCTGCCGATTCTGGTTCTTCACCTGGTGCTGGAGCAAATATCCGCTGCTGTGCTGCCAAACTCAGTGAAAACCAAGAGGGTGAGCCACGAACGCACGCGCCACTCCTGAATGAAAATACCTGCATGAATGAGCATGAGTGGAAGGTTTCAGTCAAATCTGGGTTCTGTTTTTAGGAAGTTGACTGGTTGGACCAGGAGCTCTTTCCTCACCTGTCTGATCCTTCAGAAATGGGGGGTCTGTCCGTGGGAGACGCGGGAGACATCAACAGGCACAGGAGTGCGTCTTGGTTTCAGACTGCCATCTTTCCAACAGAGCATGTTCTTAACCAGAACCAAAACCAGAACCTGCACAAGCAGAACGCTCATGAGAAGAGGTAAGGCTGCAACAAATGAAGCTGAAGAGTTGTCAGTTTAAAGGTTTTAGAAGCGGGAACAGAAAGTTATTCTCTGCTGCATTTACAGGTGGAAAGTGGCTCCGATGGATTCCATCAGCCGCTTTCAAATCCCAACGTTTCGGAAACGAAAGGTGAGTCGGGATCGTTCTGCATGTGGATTACATCATAACGGGGCGGCATGACACTAGGAAACAGTGGTGCCCCAGAAAACGGGGGGGGGGGGGGGGAGCAGTGAAAAATTTAGGGTGACACCACATCAGTCCTTGTGGTAACTCTGGCTCTGGAAGGGTTTAGCCTTTAGCTGTGCATTGCTAATCCTTCATTCTTTGTCATTAAAAACGACGTATCTCCACCATATGTACCTCAGATCTGACAAACATTTCAGTTATTTTTATTTAAACATTTATTGTTTAAGCATTTTAAAACAGTTTAATTCTTACTTCTTTTTGAAAGTGGTGAACAGCAGCATTATTTGTTCCATTAGGATTTATTTACTAATGGATTATTTTAGTAATTTATTGGGTTTTACATGGTTGTCTTGATCAAAGGAGATTAATGGATGATTTATGTGAACAGGAGATGATTTAGTAAAATGGGAAAGGTCTTCCCTGGAGGGCCCAGTAATTTTCTGTGTATGTGTGTGTGTGTGTGGGGGGGGGGGGGGGGGGGCACCCCTGGCCTCACCTTAGGGGCGCCACTGTTTTGAATACTGCAGTTTTAATGAATATAGCGATGGTCACACATTTTCTTCACTTTTCTTTTTGTTCCATCATCACGCTGCACAGAATACTCTTAGCCACCATCCTCTCAACGTTCAGCATCAGGACACAACTTGAACTATTATCTGCTCTAGTAAAACATAAAAACCACCTCAGATTACATTTGGATCATTAATGTAAGAAATGTAAACAGTCACTTGCTGCATGATTAATAATCCCTGTTTACCTACTTATAAAGTCATTTCTAAAGCCAGCTTAACTGTTTAGTATTGAAAATTAACCAAATCTTTGTTCATGACTGCTAAATGATGCTTTTATTTTGTAGGACAAGACAAAGGTCCACAGTGAAGAGTGAACATCACCCACAACTTTGTATATTTATTTAGTAAAACGGGATTCTTGTGAACCAGTGCCCTCTAGTGGTGGAAGACAAACATGACAGCTTGTGTGCCAAAGATCAAAAACATTAAACATCGGACAAACTCGTGTGTCTGTCTTCCTGGAATACAAATAACAGGTTTTATGATCCCAAAGCATTTTATTTTTCAAGCTACATTAAGGAAAACATTAACAGACTGCAGAAAATATAGAATTTGCTTGGGTAGCCTCTTCACTTTCACATATGTACAAGGAACATGATATGTACACAGAAGAGTGCAACTGCCAACGGAGACTTTCCAGGACTCTCACATCAACAAAAAGAAAGGTTAAAGAAACAACTAAAAAAGTAAGAAAACGCCTCAGCTTGTATATTTTTGTACATTGCTCTCTTGTCCCAATCTGAGCACGCCTCCAGCTTCCCCAAAAGTTCAGAAATCAACAAGAACTTGATGTTAAAACAAAATATTTTTCAGCCGTTCACAAACAAAACCTCCGAGTTACCGCTCGTCCTCTCCAGATGAAAAAATAAATTCAAAAACCTCCAGTTTTGGACATGTTTATGGCTAAATAACACCTCAGCCCAATATCGCCTCTCCAGATGATTTCTCCAACGTTTAAGAACCACAACTTCCAGATGCTGATTTGATTTAATGAATCATCTTTCCCAAGAGGAGTGAGAACTTTCTGGGTTTACATTCAGTTATCACCACTAACAGAAACAGAATCCCTTTGAAATTAAACATAAAAACCAAAGAGCTGCCTATCAAGCATCATCTAAACAAACAGCATCTCTTAATATATACTATATATATATAAACTTGACTTTAGTCAGAGGAAATTTTGCATGGATCTTAGGGCTAAATGGCTATCCAACTGCTACTTGTTTACAAATCAGAATGCATTAAGAGGACAAGCTTGTGCACAACACCAACATTGTAAAAAACCAGGTAGCCAATGAACATAGGAACTGATTAGTGAGGATTCCCAGCCTTCATGGTTGTCTGCTGTCCAGTTCATCCCATAAAGACTCGGGGTGTCAATAAAATCTGTTGCGATTGTCAGAATAAACTCTACAACTGCACACACACAGTTGCCCTCCAGGTGATAATTTAGGCTGTAGAAAATCAAAATAGACAGGAAGAAAGCACAACTCCCCCTGGTCCTTTGTCCTCTTAAGTGTCTTTTTTGTGTCCTGACCGTCGTGAGTCTCTGCACTTTTGACAGTAAAAGATGTCGGGAACGTTAGACTTTTTGATTTTTGCACATGACAGGTGAACCCAAATGCCACACTGGTTGCACTCGATCATAGGCCGGCCGGCGAAAGGCTTCCCGCAGTAGCAGGTGATTAGGTCCCACGAGTCATCGCCTGTGATGGAGGGACGGCACAGTTAGACGCTGCAGCCACACGGACAAGAGGAAAAACATCTACAGAGAATCAGGACAATCTTACCTGACTCCACCATAATGTCTTCGTCTGCGATCCACGTCTCTCCCTCGCTGGAGCTCATCTCTGCGTCTCTGATGGACTCATCTGGTGACGTCTTCCCAAACCCCTGCATGCTGGAGCTGGAGCTCCCGTGCGTCGACAGCTCGTCCCTTGAGACCCGTGCCTCGCTCCCCCTTGCCTCCGAGTCCGTCTCGCTCTGAGCGGCTGAACTCTTCAGCTTCTTGGCCTTGGGCGGTTTGGAGGAGTTTTTGCTGCGTTTGATGCGGGCTCGCTTCTCGCCCTCGCTGCTGCCGCTGTCCTGCGCAGTCATGGCAGAGCCCAGAGACAGTTTTTTTAGCTTTTTGTCTTTCTTGCGTTCGGCCTTCGCGCTGGCCTGGCTCCCATACAAGGAGTCCTTAAGGCGCATCTTATCCAGCAGCGTGCTGTCAGAGTGTGTACGATGAATGCTCTTGCCCTTGTTCGCTCGTGCTTTGCGTACAAACGTATGGATGGTGTGGATGTCGGAGCTCCCGTCGGCCCAGGCGTTACCCACGGAGCTGCTGCCTCCACCACCTCTGTCCGCTGACAAACCCGAGCTGTGTGCGGAGCTGGAGGAGGTCGGAGACCAGGAGCTTTCCTGCAGGGCAACAAAGAGCAGATGAGAGGGCGTCTTCACCCAGTTATCACCCTAACACAGTGGTAACGAGAAACAGTAACAGTGCTTTGGATTGAATCCAAGTGTGATTCAACAGCAGTCAAAGACTAAACGTGTGCTTCTCAGTCAGGTTTCAGCCTACCTGGTTCATCTGAACATATAAACAAGATTCTCATTGTGCCAGACACTTAGCTTGTTGCAATATGCATGTTTGATTCTTACAAAGAAAACCTTAAAGGATAAACCTGTTCCCTGTACTTGTTTATGTTATTAACTCCTGGTTAGAGCTGCACAATATATTGCAAATGCATCCCCGTTGTGAGATCAGCATGTGCAATACGCAGAATGCAAAAAAACCAGAAAAAAATTAATAAATCGCAATGAACAGTCAGATCAAACGTTTGCTACAAATAATTCCTTCTGTGAATCAAACCGAAGGATGAAGTTTAATCAAAAAGCTCTTCACCCATTTGGCCAATCGGGTGGTTTCTCATAGGTGAGATGCCCACCCCCTAGTACGGATGCAACGATACCACTTTTTTCCAAACCGATACGATATCGATACTTGGATCTGCATATTCGCCGATACCTATACCGATGCTTCTACCACACAAAAAAATGTTATGATTTTGGAATACAGATTTTATTTTCTTCTCTGCTTTCAACAGGAAAAGACTGAGGTAGATAAAAAGTAAAATATATGAATAAAAATCATCACAAAACTCAAATATTAGGTGAACAGAAATGACAAGTTACAGGGAAGCCATACCAGTATCGGTGCAGATACCGATACCAGTATCTGTATCCGTGTATCGGTGCACCCCTGCCCCCTAGGCGAACGGCACTTTATTTGGATGGTTAGCAAAAACCTGAGTTAGCTTCGTTCTGCTCTTTCTGCTTTTCCCTGGATCCACTGATGCCTTTTCTTGTTATTTTCTTTTTCCCTTTCCTCACATCTTTTGCTTTTGTCATTTTCATGATAGTTTAGACATTTTTTAAATTTCTCTGTTTTTGATTTTTTTTTTGGTTGTTCAGGAGTTAAGTTTTTATTTACTGCAAGTCATATCGTCATTGCAATATTAATCGCTGTTATCGCGTATCGCAGGTTTTCCTAATATTGTCCCAATATAAAGGCTTGCTCCCATCTGGAAAGGCATCCCAGGTCTGCTGCAGATGCTGGACAAAGTGGCCGGGCCTTTTCTCATCTAGATGTTCATTCTTTGGTCAAGTTGAGGTAAGGTCAGGTCAACCAAGGTCCATCTGTCCAGTTATCTGGGTCTTGGGGTTAGCATCTCCAGCAGTGATGATCAAACTGACCTCTTCCCAGCAACCTCCATCGGTGAGATCCCAAAGTGTTCCCTGGCCAACGTGGACACACAATCCCTCTAGCATGTCCTGGGTTGGCCCAAGGGCCTCCTGCCAGCAGGACATACCTGGCAAGTCATACCCTGGAAGGCATCCTGAACAATTGCCTGAACCATCATGGCTGTATCCTCTCAACGTGGAGGAGCAGCGGCTCTACTCCCAGAAGTCTAAGCTTCTCATGCCGTCTCCAAAGCTGAAGCCAGCCACCCTACCAAGGAAACTCATTCATCTTCTACTTAATTATTATTTAGAATAAACTGATTTGTGTCTGAAAACTTTCTGCTATACATTCAATCATTACTTCACTTCCTTGTCACACAAGAGTGAATGCCACTACATTAAAACTAATTCCAGTTACAGTTTCAAGCGCATAAAACCCGTGAAAATTTCACACCAGTGTCCCAGACTTCTCTTAAGCCGGGCGTGCACCGAGCGACCTTTTCACTTTTTGAGCCGATTTTCCACTCATGCGAGAATCCACAAGATCGTGGCGAGTTTTGCGCTGAGCGTCGTGTAGTGTATAGGGGTCACGAGAGGCGATTAACACCATGTGACCTGCTACCGATCAGCAATCGTGAGCTCACACGGACTTCTGGAGTGTTTGATATTTTGCTCGTTCCTCGTGAGGGTTGAAGTGACGCAACGAGCAGCTGCGACCCAAAAAGTACCAGAACCGCTCACGGCGCATGCGTAATCATGCATCAACACCGCTCACCCGCTATTTCCCTAATAACACACGTTGTTCATTTTTATTTCTACATGTTTTTTTATTTTACATACAATGACAAGGATTGTCATGAAAGCGTGTTTGTCGTGTTCATGTCAAATTAAACTGACCACAAAACACAGATTTACTTTCTTTATTTCGTTTTCCTCATCCAACCCCCATAAATCCCTGTGTGTCCCCCTGCAGCACTCCCGAAGGACAACAGGCAAGACAAGACAACAAGTCTGACGTGTTGCTACCAGACGTACAGTGTGAGCAGTCAGGTTGCATCTGAGAACTGGGTCGTACAGTGTGAGCACATGGCTCGTGAGATCTGCCCTGCGAGGAAGTCGTACAGTTTGAGCTGAAGCTGAGTGCTACGAGTGGAAAAAGTCGCAGTGTCCACCCAGCTTTACTTACCTCTTTGGGACTAGGGATGTAACCAGCATAAGCCAGGACGAAGCTGCAGAACTTGTTGAAGTCCTCAACAGTCCTCTTTTTCCTCTCTGGGGGCTACAAAACACATTTACACCATTTTAATCACAGGAAGTGGAACTTTAATAACGGAATAAATGATCCAAAGCAGCATATTGAGACACTTACCAGAGGTTCTGTTTTACATGCCAAAAGGGAATCTAGGGAGAAAAACACACGGAGGAAGGTTAGAGTTGTGACCCGTATGGATTCACTCTTAATTTGATCAGAAACAGTAAACATTTAGGTAGCCTAATGTTAGCGTTAGCAGGCTAACAACTAAATATGAAACATTTGAGCTTCTGAGGTTAATTTCACAGACTAGTATCAATGTTTACAGCTAAGTTTGTGCTGACTGCGGTTAAGAGTGTCTAAAAACACTTTAAGCATAGCTGCTATTTGGTTTCCTGGAGGCATGTTGAAAATGGGACGAACTAGAGTTAGCATTAGCCGGCTAACACCAGCTCAGTAACTTAATGAGGATTATTACGGACAAGCGTGTCGAGACACATTTCCTTTCAGCTTTGTAGCGAATTTACCGAAGTAAAAAGTTGCAAAATTATAGAATAGCCGACGAGGCTAGTTGTCTACGACCGACCTCCAACTCTTACTCACCTAATTTACATCGACCATATTAAGAAAGTGAGGTGGCTACCACTGTAAAGCTAGCAGGTTAAACGATTCGCAGCGGGCACAGTAACGGTGTTAGTTTAATTTTGTAAATTTCCAGAATCTAATTCATCAACAACTACATCTGATTTATGAAAGAATATGTGAGTAGGCAGTCGAGAGCTAGTCGATTACAGCACCCTCTTTAAATGGAAGTGGGAGGCTCAACTTGGAATGAGAAGCAGCCTGGTGTTAGCAGATTGACGTTAGCGAGATGTTGCTAGCAGTTTGTCGGGCGTGTCGAGTTTGTCATCTTTGAAGTTCTGGGCATTATTAAAATAGTACTCCGCCAGGTGACCACACCAATTTTGTTTAAACGTGGTAACCGAAGGAGGGTTTTGGCGCAGCTGGCGCGTGAATATTGGTTAGCAGCAAGTAGTTAGCTTTTTACGTTAGCATTGTGGTTCGGCGCGGACTGCACTAAACAACACCAAGTTAACCAACTGAATGTGTCGTATAAAATATAATAATTCAATACGCCACAACTTTCTTTGCAGTTTAACAACAATAAGCGAGATAATCGGAAGAAAGCCGAGCTCATATTACAGCCTACGCAACCAAATGCAAGACTAGCATTAGCCACAACATGAAAGATTTAAAGCCCACAAAGCGACAGTTTCACAATGCGCGCAATGATATAAAACGTAAAAGTAGTTTTGGCAATATTTAACATACCTTGGTGATCAGACATTATGTCGAGCATTGTAGCCCCGCAGACAAGGCCTCGATCCAAAAAGGAGAAGCCGCTTAAGCGCTAGCCGGAGACCATCGGCCGTGGCTCGGAGTTTTCCCCGGCGTGGTTGCACCTGAATGCCGGGTAATCTAACGGCTACAAAGCCGAAGACACGGTGCTGTGAAGACTTCTTGTTGGTGAGGCTTTACTGTGGTTGCAGGTTGTGTGGTCCCACCGATTCAGATACGAGACAACGGCTCCCGTTAACAGGAGAAACAAGCCACCGTTGGTCAAAAATAGTAATTCCTCTCTCGATTACAATGTGGTCCACTTCAAGCTCACAGATCTTCTAACACATATCAGAAATGCAGAATATCCTTAATTTAGCACGAATGCTAAATGTATATCCATATTCGCAACTCCGATGAAGTTGTTAAATTGTTCTCTGCGGGCATACAAATCCACTAGACTTTGGGCTTTATTCCGCGCGGTAGCAGCCTCTTTAGAGGGGGGACCAAGGCTAAATTAGATCACCCAAAAGTACGCAGCGGGAGGGTTGTTCTCTTGTGATTGGTTATTGCAGTTAAAATCAGCTCTTCGATTGGTTGGTATGGTTAGGCGGGGCGGGATTAGTCACCAGAGCTGATCCACTATCGCACCATCCCAGCAAAGCCGCTACGAAACGTCTTCTGTGATGCATGCTGGGTAGCGTAGTTCAATGGACTTGTCACTCCCCAGTAAGGCATTGCTCATAAAATTCTAGCAAACTTCATTTCCCATTAATAAAGGAAAATGCGTAAACCGGAAGTGTTGGATTTTCATAATTCGAACAGTCTAAACATGTTAGTTAACGAAACGTGCTTTATGAAGCATATCTTACGGCAACTCTAGAAACGTGTTATCAAATTAGTCTAAACGAACTTGACTTTTCTCTTTTAAATAGGTGACAATTTAGACGCATGATAACTAGCTAATGCTAACATGCTGTCTGAACTATTACAAGGCACGGATAGTGGAGGCTTGCTTGTAATACAAGGTAAATGTACTAAATGTCAACGATTAAACATGTCATTTGTGTTGTTCAAAGCTTATTAAAGCCGTTTATATTCGCTTCAGACACGTGTAGATACTCTGGAAGAGACCTTTTAAGGAGCTTCATCAGTGCTGCCTTGAGCAGGTATGCTACACAATCACGTGTTCATTTCTACTGTATTAAAAGTAGCTGATTCTCCTTTTGTTTTCATATTTAGGGGCGATGTTGTACATGTCCTTGGATTTGATGTAGACGAAGAAGAACTGAAAGATGGACTGAAAACACCAGACTCTCAGGCGTAAGAAGAAATACGGTCAAAATTCTAGATTTTATTTTCTCATCGTCTCATGTCTAAGCACCTGGCATAATTATGCACGTTTTGCACAGCTAAGGTGGCTATGATTGTGTGACGTCAGGTATTTTTAGGTGCGGGTGCATGGTGTTTTATGTATGCAAACTGCCCCATGGTGATTTCTGCTGAGTTGTGGTTGGCTGTGAATCAGGTCGAGCAGGAACTGTTGATTTTGTTGATAAGCTGAGCTCTTACTTGTTGTCTTCAATAAGCATGCTCCAATAGTAAGGGAGTGGTGGCATGGCATATTTCATTGTTCTCTCATGTAAATGGCCTGCTTTTGTATAGTGCATTCTTATGGTTCTACAACCCCCCAAAGCGCTTCACAACACAGTCAGTCACATGCAGGTGGTCATGAGTTAATATGTAGTCACGGCTGCCCTGGGGGGCACTAACAGAGGCGAGGCCTGCTGAACACAGGTGCCACCAGTCCCTCCAACCACCACCAGAAAGCAAGGCAGGTTAAAGCCTGATTCATGCTTCTCCGTCTGCTTCAGTGCGGAGACACGCAACGCCATTATCCGTCCTTGCGTGCTTGCCGGAGAGCTCCGCAAGGACGGACAGAGTCGAGCTCTCTTTTCTAAACATCCGTCAGTCGAGACGTACAACGCAAGCTTGTGATTGGTCAGGACGCCGCTGTTGTTTACACCGCCGTCATTGCGCCCTCAAAAACATAAAGAGAGCCGAGGATAACTAGCGGCAGACACGGAGAAGCTTGAAGAATATCTCGTGAAAAAACTCTAAAAACATGAATGTTTAATTCTCCCGTGACTGGAGGAGTGAAAGGATGCGCAGCAAGCGTTTTATTTGTGGACGGAAATGACAGGAAACGTGGGTTTGGAGGTGGCGAGCGCATGAAGAGGTGGAGGAGGATGAGAGACAAATATGTCAGTGTTAAAAGTCTCTTATATACAAAAAACACAATATAAACACACTATCTTGGACCGATACATGACAGGATACCACAGAACAGCGCTATGCCCTCTGTTGTCCTGCCGGGCAATTGCTTTTCAACACTCTCCAGGAGACGGAGAAGTATGAGAGCAAAACGCTTCCGTCAATCGGTGCGCGTCTGTCCCTTGCGGAGCTGACAGAGAAGCATGAACCAGGCTTGAGTGTCTTGCCCAAGGACACAACAGCAGAATTCTTTGGTGGGAGCCTGGATCAAACCTGCAACCTTCTGATTACTGGACAGCCCGCTCTACCTCCTGAGCTACTGCTGTCTCCTGTGGTTATGAATTCCTCCGTCACGAGTTGCCGGGCCGTTGGTCATCCTTTCTTTTAGTGGAGGTTTCAACAGGTAATGAAGAAATGAATATGGAAATTGCTGGCAATGGTTGTGTTTTGATGGAGATGAAAAGAGCTACAAGTGTTGGTAGACAACGTTTTCAGGTGGTTGGGCCTCAAATACATGATGTTACGTGCACCAGAGTTGGGTGAAGATGACGAAGATGACAGTGATGCTTCAAAAAATGAGGAAGCATATGCTGGATTATTCTAGTTCCTGGATGATTAAAGTCTCCCTCGTAATGTGAGATGCCCCAGGCGATGGAAGAAAAGCCCTGCAGTGAGGGACCCTTATGCAGGTCAAGGACAACCTCAGCCTGAGCTGGCATTGCTGCAGAAAGCACACCGTGAGAGGGTCATAACAGCACTGAGAAATGCTGAAGAGACATTGAATGATGGGCTGCTGATTGTAATGGTTCTGAAGGGTTTGTCAGAGACATTAAGCCATTTGGTCATTCTTATAACACAGAGTGATGATAAGATAACATTCAGCACATTTAAAACCAAGCAGATAAAAGGTTTAAGACTATTATGACAGTGATGATACCATGATGAAAACTGTGAAAATGAAGGGAAAGGGGACTTTGCACAGTTGAAATCTTTCACCTGTGGCCAGACATTCAGCCACAGCCCCACTCAGACAGACTCTCACGTGAGATGGTGAAACACGCAGCTGATGGAGAAAGTCATATATGCTTTAGTGGCTGTCTTGTGCTTGATGCGAAAGAAAGAGTTCTGATAGTTGACACAGGAGTCATCTTTCACATCATCCCAGAGATGAAGAAGTTCAAAAGCTTTGATGACACCTTACGACCGGAGAAGCACTTCATGGAATTGGCGAACGGAAAGTGGAGGAGCGCTCAAGAGAGGAGAAGCTGCGGCCTGCCTGAGGGACAGTGGGGGTCGTCATGGGTCAGCGATGCTGCAGACGTTACTCCACATCCCAACATTAACACAGGATGTCTTCTCTTCACAGGCCATGGATGCTATTTAATGTAATTAATGATATCCTCAATATTCACCAACCAGTGGGTATTGAGCTCTCTGTGATGTCTTACGAAGCATTTTTGAGTTTTTTTGTGGACAAAATAGTCGATATCAGAGCTCAGATTCCATCTGTCCCCTGTCAGACTCTTTCTGGTCCCTGTTCAGCTACTTTTAGTTAGTTTGAGCTGCTTACGTTGGACTGCCTTAGTGCCTTTGGGATTTTAACTCTTTAAAACTTGTTGGTTCTCCCTTGGATTTGATGCCATCTAGGCTTTTAAAATAAGTTTTTTATCAGTTGGTCATTGGGTTCTTGCCGTTATTAATCAGAGCATTGTCTCTGGAGTAGTACCCGGGAACTGGAAACATGCGGTTGTTCAGCCTTTACTGAAGAAGGCTGGACTCAACTCATCTGCCTTGTCCAGTTATCGACCTATCTTCAGACTTCCTTTTACTTCTAAAGTACCGGAGAAGGTAATTTACTCACAGTTGACTGAGTATTTGATGAGAAATTACATTTAGGAAAAATTCCAGTCTGGTTTAAAGCCAGTCCACAGTACAGAATAGGCAATACTTTGAGTTTTTAATGACATTTTATTGGCAACTGTTTCTGGACACTTTGTTGTTTTGGTATTGTTGGACCTATATGCCTCATTCGATACTGTTGATCATGCTCTCCTGATTTCTAGGATGGAAACCTTTGTGTGTATTCGCAGGATTGCTCTGGATTGGTTTGTGTCATACCTGGCTGACAGAACCGTCAGTGTATCATTGGGAAATTTTACTTGCTCTAATGCCTCATTCTCATGGGGGGTTCCCCAGAGTTCTGTGTTGGGCTCATTGTTGTTTTCTCTGTATCTGCTACCTCATTGTTTGACTTTTAAGAAACATGGGTGTCACTTTCACTGCTGTGCAGACGATACCCAGGTATACGTGCCTTTTAAGAGGGGCCACAATCATGCTTTGCGGTCTCTTAGATTGTTTTGTTGAGGTTAGGCAATGGATGTTCTCTAATTTCCTTCTTTTTAATGATAAAAAGACAGAGGTTGTAGGTTTTGGTCCAAGTACTTTGTCTAGGGTGGGTGCAGTGGACCTCGGTCAGCTCGCCCCATTCTTGAAACTGAGTGTGACTTCCCTGGGTGTTGTACTGGATGGGGATCTTGTTTTGGACAGGCTTATCAGTGGTGACTAAATCTAGTTTTTATCAATTAACAATAGGGCTGGGTGGTATGGTCTAAAATCAATATCGATAATGATAAATGGATAACTACAGGTATGCCCAGTAACAAAAGTTGTCCACTAGATGGGGCTGTCACATGTATTATGTTAAATCAAATTTTTACGTGACTCGAGGCGGTACAGCTTCTTAAAGGGACACGAACGTTGCACACCTACACACATCTTTTCATTTTTCTGTTATCAGATTTATTGACATGGGAAAAATGATCTTGATAAGAGTCAGAAATTTTGATAATGAAACTTTTTCAACTTATTGCCCAGCCCTAATTAACAAGGATCGCCAAATTAAAGACCTTGCTGTCAAAAAAGGACTTTGAAACAGTAATTCATGCTTTTATTACATCAAGGCATGATTACTGTAATTCTTTGTACCTTGGCGTTTCACGATCCCACCTCTCGTCTTCAGTTGGTGCAGAATGCTGCTGCACAGCTGTTCACTGGGACGAAAAAGATGGAGCATGTTACTCCTGTCCTGGCCTCCCTGCACTGGCTGCCTGTTCGTTTTAGAGTCCAGTACAAGGTGCTTTTATGGGCTTTTAAATTTTTTCAATCAATCAATGCTTTATTTATAAAGTGCCTTCCGCAACCCTGTCAGGAAGCCCAAAGCGCTGAACATGGTACAGAAAGTTAAATATAGTGAATAAATCAGAAAATAAAAGCAATTCAAAATACAGATTACAAATTACAAAAAAAGGTAAAACATTCTAGTAGAAGACAAATGGGATAGAGTGAACCAATGAAAACTATGAAATAAAAATCAACATAAAAGAGGGCCAAATTCAAACATGTTCAGGAAATTTCAAGCGGAGGAGGTGGGTTTTTAGGCGACTCTTGAAGACTGGCAGAGATGGGGACAGCCTAACTGAGGGTGGCAACTGGTTCCAGAGTGAAGGTGCTAGGACTGAGAAAGCCCGGTCCCCGCGAGTACGACACCTAGAACGAGGGACAACGAGCAGGCCTTGGTCAGAGGAGTGCAGAGCGCGTGATGAATGTCTGTTCAGGAGAGTAGCCAGATAGGGGGGAGCACCACCCTGGAAGAAATTAAAAACAAAGACGAGGAGTTTGAAGTGTGAATGATAGCAAACCGGAAGCCAGTGCAGGGAGGCCAGAATCGGACTGATGTGGTCCAGTTTCCTGTTCCCAGTCAGGAACCTGGCTGCGCTGTTCTGCACAACCTGTAGGCGACGCAGTGATGACTGACACAACCCTGCATAGAGAGAGTTGCAGTAATCAAGCCTAGAAATTACAAATGCATGCAGTACCCGCTCCAGGTGGGCTCTTGACAGCATAGGCTTGATTTTTGCAAGGCGTCTCAGGTGAAAGAAACTGGACCAGATCACAGAATTGATGTGAGCATCAAATTTAAGTCCAGCATCAACTTTCACCCCCAAACTGTTGACGACTGGTTTTGAGTAGGGAGAAAGAGGGCCAAGATCAACATAACGACCCACATTCCTGCTGTTGGGGTGAAAAATGAGCTCTGTCTTTCCCTCATTCAGATGCAGATAGTTGGCCATTAGCCAAGACTTCACCTCGTTAATGCAGGACACAAAGGACTGGATAGAGTGACCTTTCTCCTGACACAATGGAGAGTAAATCTGGCAATCGTCAGCATAGAGATGGAATGATAGGCCATGTTTACGAAAGATTGACCCCAGAGGAAGCAGATAAATGGCAAACGAAAGAGGACCAAGGATCGATCCCTGCGGGACCCCCCAGCGGAGCCCCTCCCAAGAAGAAAAAACATCACCCAGTTTAACACAGAATGTCCTGTTGTGGAGATACGATCTAAACCTGTCCAGAGCTGACCCTTTGATCCCAACCCATCGTTCCAAGCGATCAAGTAGAATCGCGTGGTCAACTGTGTCGAAGGCTGCCATTAGGTCTAACAACAGAAGCTCCACAGATGTTCTTATGATGAGTTCAGATGATGAGTTCTTAAGCTTTAGTTTGTATGCATTTTTATGTTGTCTATTGTTTTTAATGTTTTTAAATTCTGTGAAGCACTTTGTTCAGTTTTATACTGTAGTAAGGTGCTATATAAATAAAGCTGACTTGCCCTTAATGCCATGATCACCAAAGAAGCTGAGGTCTACTTCGAGGTTGGCAGCAGCCAGCTAATCCACAAAGCCAGGTTTGACATTAAAGAGTATGAGATACTGCTATTTGAACACTGTCTATGATGAAAGTAATAATGAAGAATGCTATGATATTCAAGCATGTCCTGAACTACTTGGTCACTGTAATTATGATGACATGTAAAAGTTAGAGAAAGTAACCAAAGGAGTGAAAATCAAAGGGAAAACCAATAAATGTAAAATCGACAGACATTTGCACTCATGAACATCTGTTCAGAGTACAAACTGGTAACCTCATGTGAGCGCTAAAGAACCATTGGCGCTTGAGCATGCAGATCTAGGTAGTCATAACAAGCCCAGAGTACGAAGGTGGGTCTAGATGTGCATTAGCATTTACAGGTGACTGTCCAGGTGCATCGTTTATTCCCTGAGAGGTGAAAAGGATCCTGATGAATAAACACAAAAAGATTCTGCAAATGCAAAAAAGCACCTAAACAATGAACTGCCTAAACAATGGGAGGGAAATTAATCTTTATGAAGGTCTTGACCACAGTGGGTCAGTAAGTCAAAGTACTTCCAGTTTTTCACAATAGTTGTGATTAAATCCAAAAACTCAAGCCAGTTAAATAATAGTGGTCCAATGAAGTAGCAAATTATCCAGTAACTGGCAGTTCATCCAAGCAGTGGAAAATAATCAAAAAAATTGGTCGGTCATCCAAGCAGCAGTGAAAGAACAACAAATAACACTCCTACAACAATGTCTAGGTGGCTTACCCTTCCTGCAATCAGCGAATGCTAGAAAAAGACCTAACCTAATGGAAGGTCAGAACCGTAAAACATAATTGGGCTACAGAGGTTTGAGTAGCATCATAGATTGCCCTTAAAATTAATGTGCACATTTCTAAAGTCATATATACAGACGTGGATAAAATTGTTGGTCAATGAAAGAAAACACCACAATGGTCACAGAAATAACTTGAATCTGACAAAAGTAATAGTAAATTAAAATTCTATGAAATGTAACCAATGAAAGTCAGACATTGCTTTTCAACCACTTGCTTTAACTGAATAATTAAAAAAATTAACTCATGGAACAGAACTGGACAAAAATGACAGTACCCCTAGAAAAGACTGAAAATAATGTGACCAAAGAGACATGTTAATTCAAGGTGTGTCCACTGATCAGCATCATAGGTGTCTACAAGCTTGTAATCAGTCAGTGGGCCTATTCGTAGGGCTTGTTCTTTTTAAGTCCTACTAAATCCACTGTGTCTGATGCATTTTAATGAGCTTCCCCCTAGGGCTGCTCAATTAATCGAATTTTAATCACAATTACGATCTGAGTTTTGAACGATTATACAAACAAAACAAGCGGATTATTTGCTCCTCCCACTTACGCTGCCCTGAGTTGCAAATGAAGCGCTACAGTGTTGCCAACTTGGCAACACTTTTGACGCTATTTCCAACAGCTTTTCAGACCCCCTTCTTGACTTTTTTAATCCTAAAAGTACCTAGTGAACACCTCAGAAATCTCTGGTAACCCTTAGCTACTTTCTGGATAACTGTCGTTGACATTTCCTGCAGGTTAGCTAAACACTCCGCCTGCGCTCCGGACCGTTCTTCAGGACATTAGGAAAGGGAATGATGCAGTGATGTGTCAGTCGCTAAAGAAACAGCTCTCAGAGCCGGCTCCCTGTTGGAGTAACCAGAGTGAGTGACACACACCGTACCTGCGGGCTCCTGAACCGCTAAAAACGGCTAAATGTGCGTGTGCGGCGCGCTAAACGCACGTGCAGCTTGCCCCTGATTGCTGTGAGACCGGGTTGGGGGGTGGGGGGTGCAGCTGTGGTTGGGACAATTATTACATTAACTGATGAACCTGTAAATAAATAGTTTATAAATAAGGTAGAAATAAGTTCCTCACGCTGATAAATAACTAATCTCTCTGAGGACACGGTGCTAGTGCACTCTCCTACAGCACCTTGACACGACTCAATAAATGTTATGCAACATTTTATGAAGATCAATTAATTTACATTTATTTGTTATAAATGCCACTGTATAATTCTTGCTGTCAGTCTTTGCAAGATATTGGTATTTGGGTCTGTACTGGTTAGACTTAAATGAGTTAAACCATGGTCTATAGCCCTTGGGTCATAAACTATGAGCTGTAAGTATATTGGTCTTTTTATACTGGGAATCAGGAGTTATTTTAGTGATCATCTTGTTTCTTATTTATTTTTGTCCTGATTGTGCCCTGAGCAATTTTATGACTGAATAAAAACAAATAAAATCAACATAAATTGAAAAACTGTCTTAAATAATCGAGATCGCAATTTCAGTCACAACAATCCTGATTATTATTTTTGCCATAATCGAGCAGCCCTACTTCCCCCACATGTTTTTACAGCATTTCCCCTACACATCTCTTTTAACAACGGTAGTTTCTGCTTCCTACTTCAGCCCTCTCCCCCTCCCCCTGCTTCAGCCCTCTCCCCCCTCCCCCTGTGCAGCGGCCGCAAACTCACTGATGCGTCTGCAGCCTCTCAGAGTTCCTGCTGCTCTAAACATTAAAATAATTATTTCATTTTCTGTTCCTCACTTCTGATTACCTTCAATGGTGTCTGTTTGTTGCAACCACCAGGTACAAAAACTAACTTGTTTTTATTTGACTATTTTTCTGTCCTGTCTGTTTATTATCTTCCTGCATCTCCTCTCAGTCCTAAAGAAAAACTGCTACCTGGGTTCATTTATATTCACCTTATGAGTTACCTTTGAACTGCAGTTCTAAAAGATCTACCGACCGCAAAAACAGCGGAGTGCCGCTGCTCGCCGGCCGACTACAACGGAACCGTTTTTGCTACGGAGTTCGTGCCGGAGCGGAGATAGTGGAATTTTGGGGGTGCGTCACCGGAGAACAAAACAGGTGATGCGCCTTGCTCCGCAGCAGCGAAACGCATCAGGTACAAATAACAGACAGAAAATATTAAAGGAAATGAGCCGACATGAACGATCGCGTGTTTAAATATTTTTTGAGGCGGTGACACCTGATTTGGCGGTGCTCAGGACGCAGATGTCTGGAGCGCGTCAACGATCAGAGCTTTGCATGCGCAAACTGGTTAAGATTAGGATGGGGGTGAGGGGAAGGTAAAATTGCAAGAGGGAAAAGGTCACAGTTTGGTTAAATGTCTGTTTTACCACCGGTGTCAGTACCGACGCTCTGGCACAGCGCGTCGCCTCTGCCTCCCGACGCAGGGGCTCATCACCTGCTGTCTTTTCCGAGGACTGCATCTTGTCAGTCATTATCACGTGACAGCGACTAGTCGATGACAGGCATAAAAAGTCACTACAGAGCCGTGAAGTCGACTAGTCGACTAGTTCATACAACCCCTAGTGTGGACATCAACAGGAGGTCAATCACGTTCACGTCATCTGGGTTTTCCCTGCTATTCCACCATAAAGGAGTCAAAATGTAGAAATAATCATCCAAGTGTTATGTTTTGAAGTGGAAAAACAGATTTTTGTACTCTTTACATTTAAAAGAAACCCTACCACTAACTAGGCTAGCGGCTACGATGTTGATAACTTACAAATTGCGGGGAAAATGATTAGATTTGCTGGATTTTGAATCTACCTTCTGTTAAATGTGAAGACTGCCACATTTTGTATTTTCCTTTCTTTTTTGTTTTGTGTTCTATCTTTTCTCTGTACAGCTTTATTTTAAGAACACATTTATTTAATTTAGAACCATCACAAATTGTGTATCAAGCATTTAATGATTAGTTAAAGTAATAATCAGAGTTATTTTTTTTGTTTTGAATTTCAGGCTGCACATACACAGTGCATATGCAGACCCACTTGGGTGGAACGACCACTCGGCTTTCACCGTTAACAACTTTAATTTGGAGGAACTCACAAATCTGGTCAAACAAACATCTGACCTGAAACCGGCCACACTAGTCATCGATTCGCTATCGTGGGTATTGAGGCATGTGGCTCCGCCTGCTGTTTGCAGAATACTTCACCAACTCAGAAAAGGTAAAACAGATTTTTAATCTGTTTTAGTTTTTGTTGATTAAACACAAAATGTGTGTGTTTTTGGTTTAATCTTTTAGGTACAAAGTGGAGCTTGTGGTTAAATGCTGTATTATTCTGTTTTCATTAGGGGGAGCTGTGAGAACTGTTATCGCCCTGCTCCATGCAGATTTGCACCAGAGGGGCACCGTGGGGAGCCTCAGCCACTTGGCATCGTCACTCATCACTGTTGCACCTGGAGTCAGGGCAAATGAAGCAGTGGCAAAAATAACAAAGCACTTAAAATCTGGGAAAGTCATACAAGATGTAAGCAGTGTTTGCACCGGGGATTACTTTTCTGTGTGCCAGGTTGAAAAACGTTGATGGCGTGGGGTTTTATCCACAGGAGGAGATATTTAGCGTCAACGAGGACCTAACAGTCATCGTTCACAGCAAACATCCTGAGCACAAACAGAATGATGCAGAGGAGGAGCAGGTGCAGCTTCACACATTTAACACTAAACAGAATTTATATGAGGAGACAAAAGATTGAGGTTATTTCTGCTTTTGCTTTAACAGATGGACCCAACGGCCAACTTGACCTTCAATCTGCGATTGTCTGATTCTGAAGCGGAAGCCAAGAATAAACTCACACTTCCATTTGTTTTCAGCAAAGAGAAGTCAGAAACTTTTTCACGTTGTTTCTTTTTTAAACATTGTAAAACTTTTCAGTTTTACTTAAAGTGCATAAAATGTAAGAACAACTGTTTTGTGTTGCAGGAAAACCGCTCTACTTCATCCAGGTATGGGTTCTGGGCGGATTCTCTATGAACCTGATGCCAACGATGACTATGACCAGGAAGATCCTGATGATGACCTTGATGTTTAGGATTAAAGCATTACTATGTCTAATACCGTTAAATAAACATTATTGTCATGTTTTTCATTCTTGTTTCCTTTACACCCTCCTAAGCTTTGAAGGTGTAAAATGAAGTATTTTTGTAATTAAGGTAAAAATGTCCACCCATCCATTTTCATCCGCTTATCCGGAGTCGGGTCGCAGGGGCAGTAGCCTAAGGCGAGAGGCCCAGACTTCCCTCCCCACAGCCAATTGGGCCAGCTCCTCCGGGGGAATCCCAAGGCCTTCCCTGGCCAGATGAGAGACAATTGGGCCATTCCCATCTGTACCTGGTCGGCCCTGCCCGGATAGCTCCAGTCGGCCCCAGCCTGGCCCGGTTGATTCCACACATCCTTGCTTAGGTAAGCAAGGAATGCAGTCAGACATTTTCAGCTTCTAGGCATGATAATGAATTGACCATGCCTTAAGCTTGGTTTATGCTTGACGCATTCACTTTCCGCTTGGTGATGCGGCTCACGGATGGAACGCGTTTCACAACTCGCAGCGTTTATGGTTCATGCGGCTTGTCTCTGCGGTGAGCCAATGTTCTCCCAAACTGTAGGGGGCAGCATGGAGCTCTACGGCATGCATCCAACACTACACCATAGTAGAAGTAAAAATGACTGTTGTTTATAACATGGCATTCCAGCATTTTTTAACATCGTCCTCGTCTTTGCTGACAGTGCGAGCTATTTCTCTCCAAGAATTATTAACAACATGTTGATCACGGTGATCTTCGAGAGCTGAATCATACAAATGTCTGTATTTACGAATCTCTGCCATACTAGTTCTTGCCAGTCCGCCATGTTTTTCCATGTCCGACCGTCCGCGTGGTTAGAAAATTTCCTAGGTGCGCGGTGCGGAAAGTTTGGGCCGTGCAAAGACGCGGTGGAGGGGCGTGGTTGTTAAAATGACGCACCTCGCGGATGCGTCAAGCATAAACCAACCTTTAAGCCCATGTGGGTTGATTCTACCCACCAATCAGAGGCTTGCTCTAAAGGTGTGAATTTGCTGACTGATAAGCCGGCTTATCAGTCAGCAGTGGGTGTGTTGACCCTGATCAGCCTGAAGCAGACCACCTCAGAAAGAGGGCTGAAAGACAGTCTTGCTGCACCCTGAAAAAAGGCAGGCCACCAAGATATGTAAGCAAGCTATGCTATCCGGGCCGGGTCAACCAGGTACAGATGGGAATAGTCCCTCCACCATGTCCTGGGTCTACCTTTAGGTCTCCTCCCGGTTGGCCGTGCCCGGAAAACCTCACCAGGGAGGCGTCCAGAAGAAGAAAGAAGAAGAAAATATCATTTCTATAGCGCCTCTCAAGATAAAAATCATGAGGCGCTTCACAAAAACAAAAAGTGAAAATATAAAAAAGCATTTGGAAAATGTTTAAAAATATATTTAAAATGAGCAGAAATAGGCAATTGGGATTTAAAAGAAAAAATTTTAAGAAAGCGAGAGAGTGAATAGGAAAGAGGGAAATCGGTGGATCCTGAGGAAGGTGGAATAAGTGGGGAGAGCAGAATAAAGAGAGAGGGGTTGAAGAAGGTCATACAAAAGCCAGCTTGAACAGGTGAGTCTTCAGCTGCTTTTTGAAGGAGACCACTGAGTCCACTGATCTCAGGCTCAGGAGGAGAGAGTTCCAGAGTCTGGAGGCCACAGCAGCAAATGATCTGTCACCTTTGGTCTTTAGCCTGGTGCGTTGCACATCCTGACCAAATGCCCGAGTCACCTCAACTGGCTCCTCTCGATGTGGAGGAGCAGCGGGTCTACTCCGAGCCCCTCCCGGATGACCGAGCTTCTCACCCTATCTCTAAGGGAGAGCCTGGCCACTCTTTGGAGAAAACTCATTTCAACCGCTTGTATCCGCGATCTCGTTATTTCGGTCACTACCCAAAGCTCATGACAATAGGTGAGGGTAGGAACGTAGATCGGCCGGTAAATCGAGAGCTTCGCCTTTTGACTCAGCTCTCTCTCCACCACGACAGACCGGTACAACACCCGCATCACTGCAGATGCAGCACCAATCCGCCTATCGATCTCACGCTCTAGTTTTCTCTCACTCGTGAACAAGACCCCGAGATACTTAAACAACTCCACTTGGGGCAAGACCTCATCCCTGACCCGGAGAAGGTGCTGGTCTCAGATTTAGAGGAGCTGATTCTCATCCCAGCAGCTTCACACTCTGCTGCGAACTGCTCCAGCGAAAGCTGAAGATCACGTTCTGATGAAGCCAACAGGACCACATCATCTGCAAAAAGCAGAGACCTGATCCTCAGGCCACCAAAACGGATGCCCTCCACACCTTAGCTGCGCCTAGAAATCCTGTTCATAAAGGTTATGAACAGAATCGGTGACAAAGGGCAGCCTTGGCGGAGTCCAACTCTCACTGGGAATGAGCTTGACTTACTGCCGGCAATGCGGACCAAGCTCTGACACAGGTCATACAGGGACCTAACAGCCCGTATCAGAGGGCCTGGCACCCCATACTCCCGGAGTACCCCCCACAGGGCCCCCCGAGGGACGTGGTCAAACGCCTTCTCCAAATCCACAAAACACATGTAGACTGGTTGGGCAAATTCCCACGCACCCTCCAGGATCCCCCTAAGGGTAAAGAGCTGGTCCAGTGTTCCACGGCCAGGATGAAAACCGCATTGCTCCTCCTGAATCTGAGGTTCAACAATCCGATGGACCCTCCTCTCCAGAACCCCTGAATAGACCTTACCAAGAAGGCTCAGGAGTGTGATCCCCCTGTAGTTGGAACACACCCTGCAGTCCCCCTTTTTAAATAAGTGGACCACCACCCCGGTCTGCCAGTCCAGTGGGACTGCCCCCGATGTCCACGCAATATTGCAGAGCTACGTCAGCCAACACAGCCCCACAACATCCATAGCCTTAAGGAACTCTGGGCGGATCTCATCCACCCCTGGAGCCTTGCCACAGAGGAGCTTTTTAACCACCTCAGTGACATCAGCACCAGAGATTTGAGAGGCCAACACAAAGTCCCCAGACTCTGCTTCCTCACTGGAAGACGTGTCGGTGGGATTGAGGAGGTCTTCGAAGTATTCTGCCCACCGATCCACAACGTCCTGAGTAGAGGTCAGCAGCACACCGTCCCCACTATAGATAGTGTTGGTAGCGCACTGCTTTTCCCCCCTGAGGCGCCGGATGGTGGACCAGGATCTCCTCGAAGCCGTACGGAAATCTTGCTCCATGGTCTCACCGAACTCCTCCCATGCCCGGGTTTTTGCCTTGGCGACCACCCAAGCCGCATTCCGCTTGGACTGCCGGTACCCATCAGCTGCCTCTAGAGTCCCACAGGCCAAAAAGACCTGATAGGACTCTTTCTTCAGCTTGACAGCATCCCTAACCGCCGGTGTCTACCAGCGGGTTTGGGGGTTGTCACCACGACAGGCACCGACGATCCTGCGACCACATCTCCGGTCGGCCGCCTCAACAATGGAGGCACAGAAGAGGGTCCATTCAGACTCAATGTCCCCCGCCTCCCCCGGAACATTTTGGAAGTTCTGTCGGAGGTGGGAATTGAAGCCCCTTCTGACAGGAGACTGCCAGACATTCCCAGCAGACCCTCGCGATACGTTTGGGTCTGACTGGCATCCTCCCCCACCATTTGAGCCAACTCACCACCAGGTAGTGGTCATTTGACAGCTCCGCCCCTCTCTTCACCTGAGTGTCCAAGACATGCGGCCTCAGGTCAGACGAAACAACAACAAAATCGATCATCGAGCTGCGGCCTAAGGTATCCTGGTGCCAGGAGCACATATGGACACCTTTATGTCTGAACATGGTGTTCATTATGGACAATCAATGACTGGCACAGAAGTCCAATAACAAAACACCACTCGAATTCAGATCAGGGGGGCCGTTCCTCCCAACCCCACCTCTCCAGGTCTCACTGTCGTTGCCCACATGAGCGTTAAAGTCCCCCAGCAGAACGAGGGAGTCACCGGAAGGAGCGCTTTCCAGCACCTCCTCTAAGGTCTCCAAAAAAGGTGGGTAGTCTGAACTGTATGTGGCAAGATGGATAAACGAGGGCCCGGGCGGGATTCGATCCCCAGACTCCCGGGTGAGAGTCATACGCTCTAATCAGTCAGCCAAAGTGACATCCCCTTGGCCAAGTAGCCAGGGCGCATGATCAATCAGGACATTGTGACAGGATGCTCACACTGTCACATCTTCCCCCCTCTTTCCACAAGCACGTCCTCATGCTCCCGCGCAGGGTGCCACAAACTTCACATTCATGGACCTACTTCACCGTACTACATGGATCCTGCCAACAACGCCAAATGTGGCAAGGTGGAGAAACGAGGGCCCAGGCGGGATTCGATCCCCAGACTCCTGGGTGAGAGTCATACGCTCTAACCAGTCAGCCAGAGGGACATCCCCTTGGCCAAGTAGCCAGGGCGCATGATCAATCGGGACATTGTGACAGGATGCTCACACTGTCACATGTAGTTTGGTGCATAAGCACAGATCAGTCAGAACCCGTCCCCCCACACGTAGGAGGAGGGAGGGTACCCTCTTATTCACGTAAACCGCAATGTACAGGCACCAAGATGGGGGGGCAACTAGTATGTCCAACCCTGCTCAGCGCCTCAGTGGGAGCAACTCCAGAGTGGTAGAAATTCCAACCCATCTCAAGGAAACTGGTTCCAGAGCCATGCGTTGAGGTGAGTCCGACTATATCTAGTTGGAACCTCTCAACCTCACACACCAACTCAGGCTTCTTCCCCACCAGAGAGGTGACATTCCATGTGCCAAGAGTCAATCATTCGTAAACATGGCCTATCATTCCATCTCTATGCTGACGATTGCCAGATTTACTCTCCATTGTGTCAGGAGAAAGGTCACTCTATCCAGTCCTTTGTGTCCAGTCTTAACGAGGTGAATTCTTGGCTAATGGCCAACTATCTGCACCTGAATGAGGGAAGGACAGAGCTCATTGTTTTTCACCCCAGCAGCAGGGCTGTGGGTTGTTATGTTGATCTTGGCCCTCTTTCTCCCTACTCAAAACCAGTCATCACCAGTTTGGGGGTGAAAGTTGATGATGGACTTAAATTTGATGCTCACATCAACTCTGTGATCCGGTCCAGTTTCTTTCACCTGAGACGCCTTGCAAAAATCAAGCCTATGCTGTCAAGAGCCCACCTGGAGCGGGTACTGCATGCATTTGTAATTTCTAGGCTTGATTACTGCAACTCTCTCTATGCAGGTTTGTGTCAGTCATCACTGCGTCGCCTACAGGTTGTGCAGAACAGCGCAGCCAGGTTCCTGACTGGGACCAGGAAACGGGACCACATCAGTCCGGTTCTGGCCTCCCTGCACTGGCTTCCGATTTGTTATCGTTCACACTTCAAACTCCTCGTCTTTGTCTACAATTTCTTCCAAAGTAATGCTCCCCCCTATCTAGCCACACTCCTGAACAGACATTCCCCATCACGCGCTCTGCGCTCCTCTGACCAAGGCCTGCTCGCTGTCTCTCGTTCTAGGTGTCGTACTCGTGGGGACCGGGCTTTCTCAGTCCTAGCACCGTCACTCTGGAACCAGTTGCCACCCTCAGTTAGGCTGTCCCCATCTCTGCCAGTCTTTAAGAGTCACCTAAAAACCCACCTCCTCCGCTTGGCGTTTCCTGAACATGTTTGAATTTGGCCATCTTTAATGTTAATTTTATTTCCCTGTTTTCATTGGTTCACTCTATCCCATTTGTCTTCTACTAGAATGTTTTACCTTTTTTTGTAATTTGTAATTTGAACTGCTTTTATTTTCGATTTATTCACCATATTTAACTTTGTCATGTACTATGTTCAGCGCCTTGGGCTACCCAACAGGGTTGCGGAAGGCGCTATATAAATAAAGCTTTGATTGATTGTGTAAAGAAAATATTGACTGGCTCAGTTATATTGTAAAACTGGCTGGCTGGTCATATTGTAAGGAGAAACTGTCTTTACTCAGTTTTATTGTTAAGAAGACTCAAAGGTTGTTTTCATCGATAAACTGCCGATAATATCTGAGTGTCTATGTTTCAGTTCAATGAGGAAACCAGTTTGACAATTAAAAGTTTTAATTCTTCAAATTAAACTAATGATTTTGAAATTGACAAACAGGAAATAACAATCAACATTCGCAACTTTGTGGGACAATCTTTAACAGTTGATATGCTGTTCTTGCTCAAATAGACCTTCTGGTGAATTTATGAAGATTGAGAATGTCGTGAGTTGTGAGAGTGATATGATGTGATAAGGGATGCGTGTGGGTGCAAAGTGTGGTGAGATGAGGTGAGATGGATGCGTGTGTGAGTCTGAATTTGCTTCAGGAAGAAACAGGTGTCTGAGTGAAAAGTGATGGTTTGAATAAACTTAGGTTTAGTTGGAAAAGATGCATCAAAACGCTATCTGTCGTGTTTTGCCTCACTGAAAATCGGACCCTCTGTTGGACCCGGGACGTCACCTTAGGATGGTGTTTCATCCAGGGCACCTTGGCTGGCAAAGAAGACAAAGATGCGCCGCGAACCGGTCCAGAGTTGCCCTCGGTACACGTTGATGGTAAAGCGTTTTGTCGATGCGCTTTCTTAAGTTAATTCACTCAGAAATCAAAAGACTCAGTAATGAGTCTGCGTTAGAAGTTGCGATTCAGCTATTCTGCCTGGCTTGGCAGGAACAGCGTGAGAAAAGGGGGGGGGGGGGGGGAAACGAGCCAACAGGCTCTGTCCCCCCTTTGGTTTTCAGGTCCACTCTCTTTCGTTGTCAAGCACGAACTGCAATCATAAGACTGAAACTTACCAAAAACCTTTCTCTTCTCAAAGCAAACGTGTGCGTCATCAAATGTGTCTGGAGTTTACTGTGGGAAGATGTGTGTGGGTGTGTGTGAATGTTTGTGTGTGAAGGTCAGCAACAAACATCCTCAACACTATCTAATTATGGATTCATTAAGCCATTATAATTACCCCAAAGCATAAGAACCATTCATTTGATTAAACACATTTATAATGAGCAAAATGATAATGGTTACTTTAACATTAAAATCAAGAAACAGAAGTTTAAACTTTATGTTTTGACTTGGTCTGGGTACAACTCATGGAAACACATCGTCTGGTAGAATGCAGGTGGCTGATGTTATGGTTTCCTCCCAGACTCGCTGGCATTAAGGTCTTAATCTGTGGGTGAAAGTTCTCAATGACCCAGCTTTGACCCAGCTGCGTCCAACACCACCATTGTGACAGAAAACCCATATTTCCTCACGTTACAATTGATTGATTGATTGATTGATTGATTGATTGATTGATTGATTGATTGATTGAAGAGCCAGCTTCTGTAGCCGAGGATCAGACCGCCAAGGTCCCCGCCCTCAACTACCACCCGTCACACACTGCACCCGACCCCTTTGGCCCCTCCCACGAGTGGTGAGCCCATGGGAAGGCGGACCCACGTTTCCTCTTCGGGCTGTGCCTGGCCGGGCTCCATGGGTGAAAGCCCGGCCACCAGGCGCTCGCCAACGTGCCCCACCTCCAGGCCTGGCTCCAGAGGGGGCACCGGTGACCCACGTCCGGGCGTGGGAACACTGTTTCCATTTATATAATTCATCATAAGAGGTCTTTGGGCTGCTCTTTGTCTGATCCCTCACCTAGGACCTGTTTGCCATGGGTGACCCTACCAGAGGCAGAGAGCCTCAGACAACTTAGCTCTTAGGATCACTGAGACACTCAAACCCCTCCACCATGGTAAGGTGGCAGCCCAGGGGGAGGGGCAGCGCCGGCGCTCCGCATACGCACACAACGCATAGCGCGTAGGGCACCACGCCAGGGGAGGGGCACCAAACGCAAGCTTATGAAAAATTTATATATATATATGATAAAGACAGATTTCAATTAGAAGATGTGCAAAGCAAGTTAACAGCATGTTTACAGAGAGAAAACAATACAAAAAGGAAAGGAGATGGACCGTGTCCACTTTTCACTGTCTGTCCGGGCGTCTGGGGGGTTCTTGATGAAAATGTCCCGCTTTTCATCCAGGAGCAGGGATCGAATTATGGGAGAGCTATATATCCTACACATCCAGGGGAGCCGGAAAAAAGTTTTCTACCTATATGACATCATTTATGGACTCTTTTGAGCAGAGAGCACAGACAGCAGCACAGCGCGTTGTTGCGCAGCGCTCCAGGCTGCTGCGTCCAGCGCACGGTCCATTCTCAAAGTGGCGCAACCAAAAAACTATAATTAACACACTATCGTTCATGTCCGCACACGTTCTCTATTTTCTGTCTTATTTGTGCCTGAGGCGCTCTGCTGTTGCGGAGCTCATCACCTGTGCTGCGGTGATTTCACCTCACTGACGCAGTATCGAAGTGCGCTCTCCGCTTTGCAGTCAGGAGATCCGCTTTGTTCTGCTGAAAAGTAACTGATGAGGTGAAAAAGTAAGAATCAGGCAGCAGATTTTCTGGAGAGTTTAGAGGAGACGCAGGAAGATGAGAGACAGACAGGACAGGAAAATAGTTACATAAAAACAAGAAAACAAAACAAAGTGTTGAAAAGTAAAATGTAGGTAGATTTATCTCCACTACACATTTTTACCTGTATAAAACAATAAGTTACACACATGTCATATTTATACATCTGATACAATTCAGATCACCTTCAAAACTCAGTCACACACCCAGGGCCGTTTCAAGACATTTTGGGGGCCAAGGCAAAATGACCCCCCCCCCCCCACACACACACACACACACACACACCCACCCCACCACCACCACCCCATAACTGGGCTCCCCAGAAGCCTCTGTGTAATTCATACCCTCTCCAGCAGTATTAGTTATACAGTGTTTGTAAAAGCCCCTCAGACATCACTGACATGTTCTAATATTATCAGATGAAAAACTAAATTATCAGACATGCTTCTCATCTGCTGCTTTTCTAAACTTGCAAAAAGTAACAAAACCATGTGAAAGCCACTATTTGTGGATTCTCTGAAAGTTTCCATGGAGTGTGTGAGAACTTATTTTTTCATTGATCCTATCGTCTAATCTCACAGCTGAAACAAGCATCGTTAATAATCCGTGCACAGGAAGCTTACCGATGCTGTAGTAAAACAAAAGGTATAATAATTTATTATTAATAAAACCTTGTTGCAGCACTAAAGCAGAAAAATTAGATTTTGCAGTATATATGCTAAATATTTACATATGAATTGTTTTAGAGCCCTTTTATTGGCAGAATCTGATATTAATTTAGTTCTTACAAAAAAATGGGTCCCAACATGGTTTGAATGGTGTTGCCATAGTGTGATGTCATAGGCACAGATACCCTGTCCTCTTATTTGGAAATGGAAATATGATCACCCTACATTAAACAAACTGTCCACAGGTTACCCTGAGCGGGTTACGTGATGTCAGGTATTCAAGTATTGAGTATATTTACTGCATTTTACAGTAAAATATTCTGTATGTGACCATATTATGGTGATCCTTGGGTCGTGATGATGGGGCCCTTGAATATTGTTGCCCAGGGCACAACAAAGTGTTAATCTGGCCCTGCCTACCGGGCATTCATTAGTAGCTGAGTGAGAGAGGCTGAGAGGGAGAGGAACTCAGAGAAGCTTTAGAGCTTTTTTACTGCTGGAGAAAAACGTAGCAAGTCATCATCTTCCTAAATGCAGTTATTCTCTTCTGAATCGGTACTTCTTTAAAGAAGAAATAGTTAAATGCAACAAAGGGAAATATCCTTTTATTCAGCCTGTTCATGTGACTTGGATCAACAAATAAGTCAGAGCATTGTTAAAGGCTGTTCATCTAAAAATAGACCTTGAAGAGTTTGAAGATTTTTTTGTTTTAATAAGTTCATCTAAAAACATCTTTCTCAAGTCAAATAAAGTTTCCCCTGTGAGGTCAGATAGGCCCATCTGTGCTGTTTTGTAACAGAAATAAACAAATGAATCATATTTGTCCACCCAAATACTTAAATATCACAAAAACAGGAAGGTCAAAAACACCGTCAAGGTAAAGTAAGAACTTTTTTTTAATAAGCGGCTGTTTGTGATTAATCACGAGTTAACTATGGACATGATTTATATCATTATTAAATAGCCTATGTGGCCTATAGGCTATGTAACTGAGATTTAATATGAAAAATTAGACAAACCTATTTTCTAATTAGGTATTTGCTCCATGTTAATATATATTTCATAAACATTTACGGGCCAAGAGGAACATCAGCTGCTGATGGTATAATCTGAAGAAAAATGTCCATTATGCTAACCTCCTCCCTTAATATTCAGAATTTTCTAGTTGTGTATAAAATGTGTACATTGTGCCTCTCTAGTTCTTAATAAAGGTTAAATAGTTTTGACTTTAGTCATGTCACATGCCAGTGATTGTGTTGTTTTTTCTGTGTGTGTGTGTGTGGGGGGGGGGGGGGGGGGGCACCACGAATACTTTGTGCTTAGGGCACCAAAATAGCTAGCAACGGCCCTGGAGAGGGGTAAAAATGTTTTCTTGTTAATTATAAGATCTCTATAATTCAAAATGTGTTATTTAGCTGAGTCGATTCTTTCTAGGTTATTTCAGTTAATGCTTGAAGAAGATAAATGAACATAAATGTGATCCACTCAGTGAAATGGTTTGATGGATGGTCCAGTTGGTTCAGGTATAACTCCGTCAGTCAGAGGTGTCGTAAATGTTAGGTAGTACTGGACTGATTTGTTATTTTTTTCCTAGCATTTTTGAAGTGTATAAAATAAAATGATAAAACTCTTAAAGCTACATGCTAACTGGTAGTATAACATTTAGTCATAAAATAAACCACACAATGGTTTAATCTGTGACCAAAGTGGACCATAAAAAGTTACCAGCTGAGTTCAATGCCTACTTAAATATTTTATTGATTCACATTACCAGATCATTGTGGTATGATCAGATGACGCTAATTAAAATTGTCATACTATTTAATGACAACAATAATGAATGACAAAAGTTTACTAACCGTTTGTTACACATCCGTAAATGGGTTTTGTCCTCACAGGCTTCTGTAGAAGGAAACTGGGGCCCAATCCCAATACTCGCACTTCCACGCTTGCGTCCTTCAATTGCGTGATCCCGACCAGGGGTGCGAGCGCATAGTATGTCCTGATTCTCAAGTGCGAAAGTTGATCACGCCTCTTTTGCGCCCTAGATCCGCACTTCACCCATGTTTGCATCTATGTGGACTTGGGTGAAGTGTATTACCCACAATCCATTGCTGCTGGAGAAAAGGCTCAAGTTCCTTATGTGAACGTATGTAATTTCTCATGAAAGCAGTTCATTTTAGGATGAGTAGTTGATGCTCTAAAACTTTTAGACAGAGCAGCAATGAACGTAAAATTATTTCAAATAATTGTTTGTTTGAAAGTTGTCAAAGTAAATTATTTTTCTACATATTATATCAACCAGCATCCTGGCATGCGTTGCGATCGACGATGCAATTATGTAATTATTTGCACACTTGTGTACCACGCATTTTCTCCAAGTGCACTTTGCTGAAGACTGCAGGGCGAGTAATGGGATTGGGCCATGTCTACTATGGCGTCATCCAGAGACTATAGAGCTCCGGGAGTTGACGTCACTTCTCCCGGCATGCAACAGTTCAAATCGAAACTGCGCCATATTGGCAGGCAGAAGCCCGCAGCTGGACTATTTGTTATTGTCAGAAAACTCAATCAAACGGGAAATATGGTAGATTTCTGTTGTGCCCAAGGATGCAGAACAGGACGACATAAGGAATGAGCCATCTACAGGATTCCCCAAGATCCGGAGCACCGCAAACGTTGGATCATTGTAATAAAACGCACTAGTGACCGGGCTAAACTGAAACTGTGGGATCCCGAAAGTAAAGGTTTTCGCTTATGCAGCGACCGCAGGTACTTAAACCAACGTTTCCTCAACTGTGTATGGTATTTATTTTAAATGCTTTTATTACAATTCTTAGTGGGCTTCCTAAACTTATTTTGGCGTGGCTTTTCCTGTCTTATTACTCATAGCAACAAGTAAACATCACGTAAAACATTGCCTCGTGATTTCTGCGTGCTGCTGTTTACGTTTTTTATGATCACAGCAATTAACCGGCTAAGCTGTATTTAATTTTTAAGCAATGGTTGATCAATTTTCAGATCACACATAAAAAGCACTTTGGATTGCTATTATCTGTCTCACCGAGACCGATCTCAGACAGATCCTGAGATGCTCCTGCCTGACATATTTTTTTTTTCACTGAAAAAGATCAAACTAGTGATTTCTCTTGGTGTTCAGTTTATACATTCAAACAGCACAGCACTCTATTTAAACTTCTTACATGTAAATCTATGTTATTTGTCCATCCATCCATCCATTTTCATCCGCTTATCTGGAGTCGGGTTGCAGGGGCAGTAGCGTCGAGAGGCCTAGACTTCCCTCTCCCCAGCCACTTGGGCCAGCTCCTCCGGAGGAATCCCAAAGGTTTCCCCGGCCAGGTCCGGTAAGAAGTCCGCTCTGACAGCTTCTGGCGTTTAAAAAAAAAAGTATCCCAGGGGCATGGTAAGGGTCGGAGATGTTTAGTCTATTTACTTTCTGACTATATAAAACAATTTCTTTGGTTTTAAAGTGTGAAGTAAACTCCGATGAAGTAAAATCCAAGCCGATCCTGTTCATTTTGTTTACATTTGTTGCCTACCAACATGGCGTCAGGAGCTCTACACCGCTCCATGTATTTTAGACCTGATTTTTATGGCTGTTTGTTACAAAGCTGTGAATATTTTTCAGCAACTGGGCATCATTTAATTCCTTTTCAACAACATTTCAATGGATATTTCCATAGATTAATAGTAAAAACGACACATCGTCACTTTAACTGACTGACCTAGGTCAGTGGTGGTTCCTAACCTTTTTTCAAGAGGACCCTGTTTCAGGGTTAGGTTCCGGGCCTAACAACCTCAATTCCTATGTGCATTCACGCAGTTAAAAGTGAATAATTACACCTATACCAACATACAGAGTTGTGGCTTGTACAGTGTTTTGATTTTACTATTGGGATTTTATTAAAGAGCAAGTCAACCCCTACCATATTCTAACTCCACTCCCACTTCATGTTTGAAAAATGCAACAAATGCTGTTGCCTGGCAGACCGAGAGGGCGGAGCTGCTAACAAACACACACACAGGCTCAGGACAGCATTGTGACATCATAATGTACCAGATGACATCATAGCATACCTCTTAGCCAATAGCGGTGGCAGATTTAAATTAGAATACAGTGCAGAGTTTTTTCCTGACAACGGCACAACTGCCAGTTTTAGGCAGAATATAAAAATTTTAACTAAGATGCACTGAAGTGCCAAATTATTGACGACACATGTCTGCAGCACGATTAGACACTCGTTTATTTAGTTTATCAGCAAAAAAAAGTTTATTTGGGGGTGACTTGCTCTTTAAATGCAATTTTTTCATATCAAATAATCTTGGTAACCTCACAAAATCAACGCAGACAAAATTATGGGGGCCCCCTGCAATCTTGTATTGACCCTGTTGGGGGGTCACGGACCCGACATTGGGAACCACTGGGTTAACTTTTTTGGAACACTCGTCTGCTCGTCCCCGCCCGTTTGTTTTCTTTCCACGTGGACGTGCTGCGCGCAACCGCAGAGCTCGTCGCGGAAGTGACGGCAAGGCGGTGATGGCGGCTCGCAGTTTCATTCCGGACTTCCACTGGACTACAAACTGAATTTTACCGGTCCGGCGACACTTTGGGGAACTTTTACAAAAGTGTCTCTCTTCGGACGCCGCAGAGACGGACGCGGCCTTGACCCGGTGCCCGTCGACCAGTATCCTCGCGGCGTTTTGGGGGGTATTTTCGTCCCGAGTTCAAGGTGGTCACCCTGTCGAGCTAGCGGTAGCTTCAGTGGCTATCAGCTAAACGAGCTGCTGCGTGTTAAGGTCCAAACGGCAGCAGACGTCGTGCAGAGGCTGGTGTTTTCCATCCTGCTGGCGTGTCTCTGTTACAACAATCTGTGTGGTGCTACTCGCTCCACGCTGCGTGCAGAGCCCGGCCTCTTGGTGCTAGCTAGTTTTTGGCGGTTGTAGCTAAAGACGGTTTCAGACTGTTACGTATCCCCAGGATCCCTTCCACAGGAGCAGTTTGGCTCTAACACCAACTACCAGCTGAGGATTGAAGAAGGAGACTCGCTGTGGGGTCTCTGCGTGCTCGTCACCATGCTGAAGACCCGGCAGTGTCTACTCGGCATCCGGACTTTCCTCAGCGTTACATCCAGAATATGGGGCTTCATCATGTACATTCTCAGGAAGCACCTCCGAACGGTGAGAAGAGCCTCAGGTTACACCTCCTTTTACGTGTTTGCTGGTCAGAAATGACACAACTTCTCCTAAGCCATTACAATCACTATTAATACTCGGATAGCAGATCACAACAACAGCTGTGTGTGTTGTAGAAGTGTAAACACATCTGCAACACCAGAGTTGCACAGGATGTCACTAGAACCCATTCATCTCGGGTTTTAATCACACTTACAACTGATCACATTTATTGATCTTTATCTAAGGACTTCCTGCCAGCATAATGAGGGATCATGTCCTCGCTGGTCCAAGAAATCATTCATAAGGTTTTAAAAGGGACATTTCAGTTTATAATACAAAATTCTGACTTAATTTGAATGGTTGCAATGAGGTTGTTTAAATTTATGTTGAACTTAGCCATATTTTACAGACTCTTCTAGTGTAAGGCACTGCTTGAGACTCTTGGAAACCCTGCATTTAAATGTTATGTTTGAGGTCTTCAAATGGTTATTTCAGACAGTCTGGATCAGTGGTTCCCCAATCCCAACTCCTACCCACACTCTCACATTAAAAATAATTAGTCACACACTTTTTATATCGACAATTATAACTCTTGATTATCCTACTGGGTGTTTTATTGCTGCATATACGGCAAACCACTGGTGTAAACCAAGCAGTGGTTTCTAAAGTTGGGGTCAGGACCCCATTGTGAGTCACCAAATGTTACTCGGAGGGTCTTGACATGATTTCCATAATATTAATAAAACCGAAACTAGGGATGCTCCGATCCGATCACGTGATCGGAAATCGGGCCCGATCACGTGACTTTTAAAAGATCGGAATCGGGTGTTAAAGATCGGATTTAACCTTATAAAACAACAAGCATGACATTTTTAATAAATTTTGAGTTTCAAATTGAATAACGATGGCTTAATTTTGTACCAAGTTTCACTTCCTCAATAACGACATGAGAACACCATACGGCAGCCGTAACGTCACACGTTTTAAAGTGGACCGTGGAATTCAGGTAGCAGTTAGCTAGCAGGTTAATGCTCGTCTCGCTCCAGGAGAGCAAAAAATGTCAGCGGTTTGGAATCATTTTAAACTGCACTTTATTTGGGAGCCTTAGAGTAAAAGTTGAGCTCCATGTAGAGCACATGGAAGAGGTGATTTACCAGTTCTTTGCAATTTGATGTTGATGTTTTATACTTGAATGGTGAAGTTCGTACACCACTTTGATTAGGCATATCTTTTGTTCGTTTTAATAAACTAGTCAGTCAAAGGCCTAAGATGTATTTTATTTTGTTACCTGACTGAATTATGCAACTACCTCTTAGAGGTGGAGGTAAGCACTTTAATTTAACTTCTATTATTGTGTTGAGTTATTTTACAAACCTTTTCTACTTTTCTATAAAAACAAATTTGTTTACATATTGTTGCACCACTGATAAGCTACAAAGATATAATGTTGTTTACTTGGTTTGAAGTGCTGCTGCACTAACAAAATGTTTCTACTTTCTTAGGGTATCATGTTGGATGCAGTCATATAAATAATAATAATAAGAATAATAATAAACCTAACAGGTCAATTTGGATGCAGTCTCCCTTTTTTCTTGCTATTTTATTGTATTGCTGAAGTATCGGATCGGGACTCGGTATCGGCAGATACTCAAAATCAAATGACTCGGATCGGGAGCAAAAAAATGTGATCGGAACATCCCTAACCGAAACAATTGCTGAAGCTATATTTCTTGCATAATTTTGACATAAAAGGTCATTAATACATATAAACTTTCTCAGTGGCCTAGTGGTAGAGTGTCCGCCCTGGGACTGGAAGATTGGGGTTCAAATCCACAGTCGGGTCATACCAAAGACTGTAAAAATAGGACCCAATGCCCCCCTGCTTGACACTCTTCCTTAAAAGGTTGGATTGGGGGATTAAACCACCAAATAGTTCCCGAGTGCAGCCTCAGCTGCAGCTCACCGCTCCCCACTGGGATGGAGATGAATTTCACCAGTGTGTGACGATGACTATGGGTTCTTTAAGTGAATTTGTACTAGGGCTGTTGCGGTTGAGGAATTCCCCCTGCGGTGATTCAGGGTGGCTTAATATTGCGGTATGCGATATTATTGCAGTCCTTTTTTTATTGCAGTACTATCTAAACATAATGTTTACACATTAAAAAAGGTTAAAAATTGCCGTGCCTTCTTTTATAACGCTTTACTGAATGCAGATCAAAGGGCAGTAACAACACAGATCGCAGTAACGTTTGTTTGTCCGACAGTTGGAGTCCGACTGAACTTAAAAACAACAAAATTCAGGAGGAGGTTAAACTTTTAAATGCAAATTTGGCTGCAGCATCTAACAAATAAGAAACAAGTCCCCATTTTGTTTAGTTGTTTAAAATCAAGCATAAAAAATTGCATGTACCGGGCGCGCGCGCGCGCCGGGGGGCGGGCACACTATCATTTCACTTTCACACACACGAATGACGGTGATTTATAGCTCGGTCACGTCCTTGTTACCCACAAGGAAAACCAGCATGTTAACTACGGTTTGAGAGAGGATCTGAGAGGGGTGGCAACATTTCCAGCAACACTGAAAACCCTCTCGGATGGTGCGCTCGTTGCACTTACCCCAAATTCCACTACCTCCGCTCCCCTCCGCTCCGGTCCGGCCCCGCTCGCTTCCGAACTCAACTTGCGTGCGACTCTGGCGAGCAAAGGGAATCTCTCCCGGTTGTTGCTCCACCATGTCAGGGGGTTTTCTTTAGGTTGGATGCATTCCTCCTGCAGGTAGCGAGTGAGCTCCAGCTCGGCTCAAACTCTCTTCGGGACGGTTGCAGAAGCAGTGCTTGTCCGGGACTTCAGGAGGTTTCCGAGCGTTTATTATTATTTTTTTGCCGCTGCAGCTCTGTCTCGGCCAAGGACTCTGGCTGCGCAGCAGCTGACGTACTGAAAACCAAAGTGCTCCCAAAGGAGCGAAGTAACGTTTCGTTTTGATACCAGTGCAGCCATCCTTCTCAACATGCATCATTGAGTTGAACCAAGTTCAGTAATCGCGGTGGCCCATGATGCAGCGCGGTGGGCTTCTTCATATTGCGATATTTCATTTTTGCGGTTACCGCGACAGCCCTAATTTGTACTGAAGCAGTGGCATGTTTGTGTCTGTAAATCAGATATCTGGAGTCACTTGCTTTTGGTGGGTCTGAAGTGGAAAACCTTTGGGAGCCCCTGGTCTAAAACTAAAACAAAAGATAATAACTGAGAGAAACCGTTTATGTCATTCAGCAGAAATGTTGCAAACGAATCATTCAGCTGTGAAACTTCTTGTTTCACTTATTTTACTGTTTTTGTGTGACACACACCCAATAAACGTAACATTTGATGTGGCAGAGCAGAAGCCACCTGTTCATAGCTTCTGCGTGCGCGCACACACACACACACACACACACACACACACACACACACACACACACACACACACACACACACACACAAATGTGGTGTAGAACACAAGTACTTCCACCCAGACAACCAAACCCGGAGGTGTCCTTAGCCTGAGTGTGTGCAGCTTCAGGTTAGTCTGCGAGGCAGGCGGTCACACTCATAGGATGTCAACAGGATCTGAGTGTGTGTAGTCGAGTCCAGCTCTGTGGCTGAAGTGAGAAGGATTATGTCGGTACAGAGGGCGTACTGTTCTCTCCGTCTGTTTCTCTCTTTCTCAATCTCAGTTTAACTCCGTTGTTTACAGCCCAACAGCTGCCAAACTCATCCTTGGTGCTTTTGGGCTGGTCTGTAGCGGACAGACACGAAGATAGATCTGATACCCACATCTCTGATAAAACCAAGAGTCTCCTCAAACCCCTCCTTGTGATTCAACACTGATCCTAAAGTTTGGATCAATAAAGACATTTCTGGATTAGGAGAGCTGATCATAATCTCACACACACACACACACACACACACAAACACACACACACTACTGCACTGTATCAAATGACAAAACCATTGTTTATTAATCTTACTGACATTAGTGTCTCTTTATTTTCTTGTATGATGTGCGTGTAGCTCCAGGCCTGGAGTCCATGCAGAACTCTGGACTTTAAAAGGGAAACGATTAGTCTAGATTAACAAACATCAAACCAAAATAGAGGTGCTTTATTTTTAGCCAGAGTGCAAATTTTAATGCAGAGTCACTCTAGTTTCAGCTTCTGGTGAGAATAAGTTGGTCGTCATGTCTTTTGTTCAAGTGTGCATTCATTACTAATAAGCCATTTTGTTTTTAGCCTTTTTTTAAAGATCAGGTTGAAAATACCAACGGAAATATTTTTTAATTGATTAGAATTCTTTCTGTAGATCTTCAGATTATTTTTCCATTACAGTAACCGGGCCATGCCACCAGATGTATGCTTTGTGTAACGACTGCGAAGCGTAGCACGGCGCACCATTATAGTCGACGGGTGTGTTTTAGACGCGTTGCTATGCTTACTTTTTTTTCTTCCAAAACACATCCAGCTCAGCAGTTCAGATTGGGCCAGAAAGGAAGTCAAACACCGGACCAGTGTGAAACATCTGGAAACTTTCAAAATAAAAGGCATGCAGATTTCTAGTTGCTTAATTATTAACTCATTCACTGCCATCTGTTTTCTGATCAGAAAGCCCCCGACTGCCAGCATTTTTGAGCATTTTGACTATTTATTGAAGAGTCTCAGAACATTGTGCTCTGACCATGTAAACACCAAAACTACCAAAAGAAGAGTAGACTCACTTCTTGCATCAGGACCAATCGGTGTGTTTTTAGCTTTTTCTGTTGTCTGAGTGTGAGCTGCAGAAGATTTTCCGGTTTGCGCCTCGCCTGGATTGAGATGTAATTTCATCTGTTTGTGATGATGACTGTGGGACTTAAAACTTTGGTAGCCGTGATAAACAGAACAGATCTCTTGTTGCTTGTCATCATGTGAACTTTTAAACCTCACGTTAGTTCCTCAGGAACTGAAAGACTCCATCGCTGATCAGGAGCTAATATGGTTCTAGGAGGTGCAGTGGTTAGCTCTGTTGTCTTGCAGCAAGAAGGTCCTGGGTTCAAATCCTGACCTGAGGTCTTTTTGCAAGGAGTTTGCATGTTCTCCCTGTGCATTTGTGGGTTCTCCGAGTGCTCTGGCTTCCTCCCACAGTCCAAAAACATGACTGTCAGGTTAACTGGTCTCTCTAAACGGTCCTCAGGTGTGTGTGTGTGTGTGTGTGTGCGCGCGTGCACGCACGCTTGGTTGTTTGTTCTGTGTGTCTCTGTGTTGCCCTGTGATGGATGGGCAACCTGTCCAGGGTGTACCCCGCCTGCGTGCCTGGAGACCGCTGATAGGCACCAGAATCCCCACAACCCTGCGAGGATAAGCGGGTAAAGAAAACGGATGGGTGGTTCTAGGAACTGAGGAGAAAGGTTCCTAGTTCCTATCTGTCTGAATGTGCACAAAACCAGGCTGGTTCCTGAAAAGTTTATAGAACCTACAAAAAGGTTCCTATACTGTAGTCCGAATGCGACTAAAATCTCATGTGATCTTGAAACTCTCCTGTGATTTCATGACCTTGCGGGACCAGGTGCTTGGAACTCTTTTGCTCTATCGATTCATGACTGAAGTGCCGCGCCGCTGAGTTTGTGGGGAAAACGCGTTTGTTGCGTCGCGTGCTGCTTATGCGTCCGGTGGAGAGCCGGGGTCATTTCCATAAAGGAGACGAGTTGGCTTCATGGTTAGAGGTGGTGGACGGGAACATGGACACTCTGCCTGCTGATGTGGTTTAAATGGTGATCGGCACTGTGGAGCTAAAGTTTCATTAATAAATCTGACTTCTATAATCTAATCTGGACGCATCAGCGAGCCAGTTAGATGCTCTTTACAATGACCTCCATTAGATCTGTGTGGCTTTCAAAGATGGGGTCAGCGCCCCACTCAGGGTCACTGAACTCCAGTCGTGGGTCTTGATGATTTAATGTAAAGTAGACCTAAAATGCATGTTTTCACTGTAAATGTTGTGGAAAAAAAGTCCTAAATGGATAAAAGTGATAAATCTTTTTAATCCAGATTTTCTGTGAGACGGAACGTGTGAGGAAGGCGAGGCGACTTGAGGACGGGGTTGGACCTAGAAAGCTAAAGCCAGCATGTCACTGGGGTCTCTGCTGCTGGAGACAATAAATCACCAGAAGGATTAAAATTTTCGGCCGTGTGAAATAATTTTATATTCACAGATTAAACATTTTAAGATTTAATCTGGATGTAAACAATGTAACATTGGTGGTCCAGATTTGGTTAGAGATACAGGTTTTCTGTGTGGGTGCTCAGAGGTTGTAGGCGCACACACACACACACACTCACCCACCCCGAGTTTACTCGAGAGGTAGGGTGCGGGGGTCACAGGGAGGCCCTGAGGTACCAGCCAGCTCAAAGTCACCCAGCAAGTACCCCAGACTCCTCTGACACCGACGGACAGCTGGGGGGATAAAAATAACCCAGTGAGGAGGAGAGCACCCCCCCCCCCCCCCCCCCCCCCAACACACCCCTCCAAACTCTCAGAAGGATCTTCCTTGTTCTGATGCGATCCAATTGGAGGAGGAGACTTCCAGAGGAGCTGCAGGGCAGACCTGATTCATTTTGGTCTTTGATCATAACTGGAGGATTATTAATTATGTGTATAATTATGTTATTATAAACTGAAAAGTCTGGATTATAATCCTGATCACATTTAGGATCCACACCTTAAAGGATTCCCAGCACAATAATCCAGATTGTTAAACACAAACCAACTTTAATCCGGAGTTGTGCTTTAAACGTCTCCTGCTCTGACGAGGACCGTCCGTCTCATTCTCCCTGTTTTTGTTTTCCTTCCCAGATAATCCAGTATCAGACGGTGCGATACGACATTCTGCCCCTGTCTCCCATCTCCAGAAACAGACTCAGTGAGTACACGAGTGTTTTAATCTCCTGGTTTAATGTCTGTGAAGGTTCTCAGTCATCCAGGTCATTGTGGTCTAATGAGCTTTGAAAGAACCCAGACCCAAGACCCACACCCACCCTCACACCTTGGCTCATGTGTTTATGTAGAAGATCATCAGGGGGTCTTTTGTTCCCTCTTCGGGGAGAAACTCCCACTGGGTTTAAATCTGGGACTCTCCACCATTTGACCTTAGAACTGAAGAAGCCTCTCGGATGAGAGGTGAAACGTCTTCAAGCAACTCAAAGAAGTCCAGACGCTTTTCTTTCAAAGCTCATTAGCCTCCTGGTTTAATGTGTTTCTGTGTGGCGTTAGCTTTGACGGCGTGAAAACAATCACGTTTCCATCGCTAAACCAGTTTGGCGAGTAGGAAGTCCTTGTGCAGAAAAGTGTTTTTCTTTGTAAACATATCAGCTCCTATTCATGCACCACTTCCTCACCTCAAAGGATGTGACCACCAACTCAGGCTTTCTAGCACGCTGTAAGGCAGGGAGGCTCATTTATCATCGTTTCTGTGGCGTTTACTTCTTTAACACAACAACAGATCAGACTCTTTTCTCCTAGGTTATTACTTGCTGCAGTAACACATGTTGAACAGAAAGAATCGATTTCCTTTTAGACATCTCAGCGTTGGCACCTTTAAAGGAAGCATGGGCCTGCTGGGCAGCTGTAAATGAGTTTAGCCTCTTTGTAACCGCGCTGATGATGTTGGAAGGGAAACGTCAGCGCTAGATGATAGTGATCGGTATCAGGCTTCGTCATCTGGCTGCAGAATTTAAACCAATTGGGGTTTTTCTTCATTTTCTATGTGACGAAACCTGTTTTTGTTTGTGGAAGAGAAGAGGAGATGTGGATGAGTGCATGTGTGCTGAACGAACTTCGCCTTTACCGGCTTGCTCAGCAGCAGCCTCTCCACGTGCGCGATGGATCGCATTTCAGTTCTACTTGACTCGTCTCTCCTTGTGCCCGAGCTCAGGTGGAGATCCAGGTCCAGGCTAAATCCCTTACGTTAATCTAGCCGAGACCAAGTGGAGCTGATGAGTGTGTGTGGTTAAAGGAGGAGGTGTCTGCAGTGGTCTTTAAATCTCATCACATGTCAGTGACTGCTTTCATGATCCTATATAATAAATAAATCCTCATCTCAATAAAATCATTCTTATACCTGCTCTCCTGAACTTGGTTCTGTGTAAATAAAGCTAAGCTAACAAAGGGACTTCTGAAAAAGGTTTAAGTAATGCGTTGTGGGCTTTTGCTCCAGAACAACCACGATGAAGTCCTGATTTCAGAGTGAGAGTAAGAAATAAGACCAGGTTAAGTTTTATTATGAATTTTAAAATGGCTACAGTGGTTAGCATATTCATTTAAATGAATCATAAGCTGCTGTATTCCTGCTAGTGCACACACCCGTATTTAGCCAGTAACATGGAAATGTCCGTTGTTATTCTTTTAATATTTAACCTAAAGCCCTGGGGCCTCATTTTTCAAGCTTGCTTACGCACAAAACGGGGTCGGAAAGCTGCGTAAGCAACTTTCCACGCAAACTTTGGGATTTATGAAAGAAACTTTAAGTTGACTAAGGACCTGGCTTACGCACATGTTGGACCTGCAGTGCTGCTGCTGAGAAGATACAATTATGAAATCCTGCAGCTTTATCACTTGTACCGCTTCGTGCTCACACAGAACAAGACCCCCCACACACGCACGCACGCACACACACACACACACACACACACACACACACACACACAGCCTGAAGCGTAGAATATGGAATGCAGATATCAGCAGGGGGACAGATTGAGACAGAACATCATGCGTCTGTGACAGTGTGTGTGTCCTGTCACTGTGACCCGATTGATCATGCGCCCTGGCTACTTGGACAAGGGAGATCTCCGTTTGGGTGACTGGTTAGCGCACGTGACTTTCACCCGGGAGTCTGGGGATCGAATCCCGATTGGACCATTGTTTTATATCCGCCACAGATCTCTCTCTGAAGAACTCAGTATTGACGGCTTCAGCAACGTTGTGCCACTCCGTGGATTTTCTCTTATTTGTTTTGCAAAAGCACTTCCTTTCATTTCTCCACCTCACCCACAAGTACCTCAACTTCTGCTTCTGTGTAATAGCGCTTCCTTGATCTGCCTTGATCTACGGTCACCATGTCATTGGCGGAGCGCTGCAACAGCCGGCTTATGCATATGCATGAGATCCACAAGGCACTTTGCATTGACTATTTATTAGGGCTGTAGCGAAGCCTCGACGAAGTCGACGGCTCGATTCTAAAAATTTGTCGACGTCAGATCCGGAAGTCGACGCACCGCGCCCACTTGTTGCATCCCCAGGAGTTTGTAAATAGAGGAGGAATCTGCCCGTTTTTCCTCTAGTTCGCCCTCTTCTCCGCCTTCACTAACATCTCCGCCAAATACCGAAGACCCGGAACAATGTCCGTCCACTACTAGATTCCTTTCCTGTTTTGCCCGCCTTCGTCTCCCGGCAACGGACAACAACTTCCGGGGTCAGATGCGCTGCTTCGTGTCTATCGCAGATGTAGAAAATCACCGGGAGCGTTTCTCCCTTCATAAAGGAGCTTCTTTCAGACATGAGGAGAGCTGTTTTGGTGGTAGCAGTCTCTCCTCCGTGCTGGTCTGTTTGCTGCTGGGTGTTTTTGGTTTATTTAAACTTGGTAACTTGAACTTAACGTTGGTAAAGCTACTGTTAGCATCTTCGCTAACAGCTTCTTGCGCTGGGATAAGCTGTTACGTTTTGGTTTAGAGTTCATCTTTTTTGTGGTGTAGATCTCCCTTTTATTACATTTAGAGTGTTGTGGGTTTTCGGTTTAGTGTAAAATATCACCTGAGTTTGGTTTAACCCGTAACACCACTCGCCTCACGCACATAAGTGACCAAAACAAAGCAGCATGGAGACACTCAATCTTCTACCACCTCTCAGGCAGCAGCCTGCACTCCCAAGTTCTACACGTCATCAGAACATAACCAACCGCAACACAATAAACGCAGTGTTATACAAAATGGAAGGCCTGTAGTGTTTATTCTCTTACAGTAAGAATTTATCAATTTTTTTGAGGAATTTATTTGAGATTTTCTGGTTTTTGTTAATTGTGCAATAGAAAAATAATCATTAGATTAGTTTTCTAAATAGTCATTAGAATAGTCGACTATTCGATAAAATAATCGTCAGAATAATCGTTTTAAAAATAATCGTTTACCCCCAGCCCTACTATTTATGGCAGTAAGTGGGCGTGGTGAGGGCGGGATGTGACTAAAAAGCAGCTGAGAACCTTTCTAGATAGTCTCTGATTAATGAAGCGGAGACTGCGTGCAGCTGTGTGTACTCCATGTTTGATAGATCACAAACCTACTTGGCGTAAGTACTTTTTTTTTTGCTGAGCTTAAGTGCGGTTTTAGTAAGGATTCTATGCTATGTTTGATAAATGAGACCCCAGACCACACTGTGCGTTTTTCGGCCGTCCTGGACAAGTCCCTCGTCGTGAACAGAATCGTGATTAAAAAAACTGAACAGGATGGTGATCTGTGTCCGTCCAGTGTGACTGGCTCTGCGACAGCTTATTGAGCACCGTCACAAACCGCAAGTCATCAAGCACTGCTTGAAAACCTACCATCTGCGATCGACCAATGAAAATACACCCAGGGAGTGACGTGAGTACAAGAGTAGAATTGGCAACATTAGCAACATGCAGGAACATTTGTGATCGCTCCCTTTTGGACTTTGGGTTCAGAGACTATGAAGTGTTGACGGTTTCCCTTTGTTCTCATTTCAGCATTGTTGTTTTGATAAGCTGTCGGCTTTTAGTGACGTGTCCTGCTGATGTAATGTGGCCTGCTAGAGCAAGATGTTGTGCAGTTTGGCTCACTGAAATCTTGTGCTGTACATCGTGCCGCCTTGCTAGAGTTCTCAGTGGCATGAGCAGTCCTGTGCAAGATCCAAAAAAACGGGGTTAATGGAATGTAAAAATATTGATACACGAAGATACCACAGTATTTCATGTTAGGATGCTGAATCAATATTTAAAAGCAGTTTATATATATGAATTTTTGAGAATGAACTTTCAAGCATTTACATTATTTCTTGTGGGTGCATTTCAAACTTTGACTGCTAGGTGGCAGCAGTGTTCACCATCTTCATTCTGATGAAACAAGAGTTGTGTGTTAAAGTCAGTCTTAAAAATTGCAAAATGTTTGTATTGCAATTTATTGTATTGTCTCCTTGTATTGTGATGTATCGCCAGATTCTTGCTAATGCACACCCTTAATCACTGTACTGTAGGGATGGAGAAATTTCCTGATCGGAACCAGGGTTTCCTTCATGAAGTTAGCGATGCGACTGCACCGGTAGCTTCAGTATGCATCGGGTACAACTGAAAGGCTATATCTTGCAATGCGTGTCTCTTTTCAGTAAAGTACAGGGCGAAAATATCCTGACACAAAGATATTTTGCCCTTCACAATGGTTCAGAGAAGTCCATTAAACAGCTGAGATAAACTCGCATCTCCCTGCATCTGAATTATTTACTTTTCTCTTAACGTGACCATAGGTGAGGGAAGGAACGTAGATCAGCCGGTAAATCGAGAGCTTTGCCTTCTGGCTCAGCTCTCTCCATCATGACTGATCGGTACAACGCCCACATCACTGCAGATGCAGCACCAATCCACCTATTGATCTCACGCTCCATCTTTCCCTCACTCATGAACGAGAACCAGAGATACTTAAACTCCTCCACTTGGTACAGGACCTCGTTCCTGAGCTGAAGAAGGCATTCTACCCTTTCCTGACTCAAGACCATGGTCTCAGATTTAGAGGAGCTGATTCTCATCCCAGCTGAGAACATCTCCTGTGAAAGCTGGAGATCACGTTCTGATGAAGCCAACAGGACCACATCATCTGCAAAAAGCAGAGACCCGATCCTCGGGCCACCAAATCAGATCCCCTCCACACCTCGGCTGCACCCAGAAATCCTGTCCATAAAGGTTCTGAACAGAATCGGTGACAAAGGGCAGCCTTGGTGGAGTCCAACTCTCACTGGAAACAAGCCCGACTTACTGCCGGCAATGCAGACCGAGCTCTGGCACCGGTGATACAGGGACCTAACAGCCCCTATCAGCGGGCCTGGTACTCCATACTCCCAGAGTACCCCCCACAGGGCCCCCCGAGGGACGTGGTTGAACGTCTTCTCCAAATCCACAGACACATGTAGACTGGTTGGGCAAACTCCCACGCACCCTCCAGGATGTTCCACGGCCAGGACGAAAACCACATTGCTCCTCCTCAATCTCTGTTGACCCTCCTCTCCAGAGCATTACAATTGCAATATACAATACATTGCATACAATATTACATTACAATATTTAGAAATATGTTCACATTTACAGTGTTTTGTAATAAATCCTAATGATTATATGATGAATTTTAATAATTTTCTGATTCTGTTGGTTTATTTTTCTGAGCAGAGGGATGGTCTAAACCTCATTTCAACTGAGTATTGTAGCAATAAAAATATGATTAATATGTAAATATCACTGATTAAGTGCAATTTCTTTTCATGTTGACTTTATTAATGAAACGAAAACAATAAAGGATCAAATATTTCCTTCACAGAGGAGAGGGAGAAACGTTGTGATGTTTAAAAACCAGATGTGGGCTTGGAAATTCCTTTACGTGTGTTAAATTGTTTCAAATGGCATCATGAATTGTATCAAAATAAAAATTGTTTTCCCATCATTTATTAATCGTGAGCAGGGATTAATCGTATCGGTAGAGGGTTTCACCGTATCGCTTTTGTATCGCATCGCTGGTAGCTTGTCGAGATGCGAATCCAGCCGGACTCAGTGGTGGAGATTCACTTCACTACTACAGACAACGGTGCGATACATTGTGATGATTTTTGCTATTTTTAAATAATAATTTTTATTTAAAAATCTGTACTTATTTTAAATATTGATTCCTTAAAGAAAAGAAAGAAAGAATTTTATTGCCAGCGATCCAGAGCATAGGAACTTGACTCCACAGTACAGCTTGACCAAGATTACACACACACATATAGACAGGACAGATACAGGCAGACCGCGAGAGCAGCCATGACGGCGCTCATTTAAAATAAAACAAAATGTTGCAGTATTTCAGTGTGTGGATATTTTCCAACATCTCTAATATTGCATTGCAAGATTCTTCCCAACACACACCCCTAATGTCTTCATTTGTTTCCCCAATGAACTCCAGATGCAGTAAAGAGGAAGATCCTGGTTTTGGACTTGGACGAGACCCTGATCCATTCTCACCATGACGGGGTTCTCAGGCCCACAGTGAGACCTGGCACGCCGCCAGACTTTATCCTTAAAGTCAGTTCAGTCCCACGTAACTCAACCACAACATGTGTCTGAGGACTGTAGTATGACATGTGTGTGTGTGTGTGTGTGTGTGTGTGTGTGTGTGTGTGTGTGTGTGTGTGTGTGTGTGTGTGTGTGTGTGTGTGTGTGTGTGTGTGTGTGTGTGTGTGTGTGTGTGTGTGTGTGTGTGTGTGTGTTTCTCCTGACAGGTCGTCATTGATAAACATCCAGTCAGGTTCTTTGTACATAAAAGGCCACATGTTGACTTCTTTTTAGAAGTGGTGAGTAAAACAACTCAGCTCTGATCTGCCTCATTACCCAGTGTGTGTCTGTTATTGTGTTGTTGAACTGTGTGTGTGTGTGTGTGTCACAGGTGAGCCAGTGGTATGAGCTAGTGGTTTTTACTGCCAGTATGGAGATCTACGGCTCAGCGGTTGCAGACAAGCTGGATAACAACAGGAACGTCCTGAAGCGCAGATACTACAGACAGGTACCAGCCAGCTCTGTGTTTATATGAAGAGACGATGTGAAACGATGCCAACGTGAGTTTTATGTGTTTGTGTTTTCCAGCACTGTACGTTGGATCTAGGTAGTTATATTAAAGACCTGTCTGTAGTACACGATGACCTGTCCAGTATTGTTATCCTGGACAACTCGCCTGGTGCTTATCGTAGTCATCCAGGTAAGGTGTGTGTGTGTGTGTTGTGTGTGTGTGTGTTGTGTGTTGTGTGTTGTGTGTGTGTGTGTGTGTGGGAACTGGTGTTAACCTGTAAACAACACGCAGCTGGGAATATTTATTAATAATTCATCTAAACTGCATTATTCAGACAACAGATACTGGCTTTAGTTTCATGTTTATTTATCATAAATCACCACTTTCCTTAAAGAAAACCCTTAATTGTTCTACGTTTTCTGGTTTTTATTTAATAATTGTTTTTGATGGCAGTAAATGTGATTCATTTCATTAAGCATTGAAATGAATTTAATCAAAAAACTTAAATCCAGATTTTTCAGGTTGAAGTTGAACGTTTGTTGCCTTTTTTCCTTTTGATGTGAATTTTAAAAAGTTAATCTGCTTAATAAAAATGTTATATTATATACGCCAGTCAGCCAAAACATTACGACCACCTACATTATATCCAGTTAGTCTATAAGGTTTTAGCAATAGATTGTGTATGTAGAGTGAGTGTGATTCCTCCAGATGCCCTCACATCCCCTTCAGATTGGCCTAAGCATCTTTCCTGTACACCTCACTATCGAGCGTGGTTTTACGTTGGTCTCTGCGGATGAAAATGAAGAAGTCCACTCCTCTGATTCTTCTATTCTCTGCCTTTCAGACAACGCAATACCAATCAAGTCCTGGTTCAGTGACCCTAGTGACACAGCACTTCTTAACTTGCTGCCTATGCTGGATGCACTAAGGTAATGATGATATGAAGTCAGCATAGAAGCAAACAGACGATGTGCGTTACTGGCATCGCTGAATACCATACATCTCACAAAACAGATATGATATACATCACAATACATTGCAATATATAGTATTTAGGGATGGGTACCGAATTCGGTACTTTTTAAGGTACCGTCCGAATTTCATAGTACTGACTGAGCACCGATTCACGTAATTTCAAACGGTGCCTCGTTTCGGTACCTGTCCTTCATAACGAGAACTTGCCTAGACAGCTGCGCATGCGCAAGAGCGTTATGTCGTCGGTCCCCGCGAGCCAGTTGTAAACAGAGCAGCATGGTAGAAAGAACGCACGCTAAAGCTTGGGTCCACTTCACAAGTGGGCCATTCCCATCTGTACCGGGTCGGCCCGGGCCGGGTAGCCCCATTCGGCCCCAGCCTGGCCCGGTTGATTCCACACATCCTTGTCTTAAGCCCATGTGGGCTGATTCTACCCACCAATCAGAGGCTTGCTCTAATGGAAGGTGTGAATTTGCTGTCAGCAGTGGGTGTGTTGGTCCTGGTCGGCCTGAAGCAGACTCCCTCGAGAAGAGGGCTGAGAATGAGCCTTGGTTGGCCCGGAAAAATACCAGGCCACCCAGATATGTAAACAACCTACGCTACCCGGCCCGGGCCGACCCGGTACAGATGGGAATGGCCCATAAATGTGATGGGTAACTGGGTGATGATGAAACCAGTAACAACGATCTAAGTGAGACATCCTCATCTTAATCTGCTCCGGTAGGTAAATAAAATGTTTAAGATAACGTTAGCTTGATATGTTAGCTTCCGTTTCACTAATGGTGCGTTCGCTTTTTCCTCGGAACTCTGAATTTCCGACTAGAAGAACATGAACGCGCTCTAAAGTTTGGCTTCACTTTACTAAATGCGACGGGTGATTGGGTGAAGATGAAACCAGTGACAACGCTCTAAGTGTGAGGCATCATCGTTCTAATATTCTCCAGAAGCTAAATAAACTGTTTAAGATAACGTTAGCTTTATATGTTAGCTTCCATTGCCACCATTGTTATCAGCTACTGGTGTGTTCGCTTTCTCCTCGGAAATTCTAACTTCCCAGTAGGAAAAATCAAATGAAAAAAGACGGTAAAAGGAATGAAGAGACACAGTAAATTTAGTTCACAGTAAAGATGTTTGCTTCAGTTTAATTATCAGCAAAGTTCAAAGAAAACATTTTAAAAATCATCAAAAAGCATAAAGAACCACTGACTAAGTATGTTAGGAAAAGATTTTGCTGCTTAGATGTAACAGAAATGGGTTTGAAGGCTTAGCCTTAATTAGCTTCTTGTTAATAGAATTTTTTTGAACTTGAGAAGAACAGGTCAGTCGTCTCCCTGTTTCTGTTAGCTTGAGCTAAACTTCTGTTCAGATTTGAATTACATGTTTACGCCACAAACTTCCTGTTCTCTCATCATCTCAAAGGTTCACCGCTGACGTTCGCTCCGTCCTCAGTCGAAACCTCCACCAGCACCGGCTCTGGTGATTGACTGATTGGAGAGGGGCGTGGCTTGTTGACCATTCTCTTCCTCTCCGCTGGTCTCCACCTGCCCTCCGCTCCCGCTCAGGCGGCCCACCTGCTCTCTTGTTTGTTTCTGGAGGAGGGTCAAGTCGACCGTCTGACCCTGGATGAACAGTTAAGGGATCACAAAAACTACAGGGGAGGGGAGAAGGAGCCAGCTTTGCTTTTTTCCTCTTTCTTAATTCTTTGCATTTTTTTCCAAGACAAAACGGAGCCTCTCTGCCTTACAGCTCCTGATACTGACTGGGCGGCTATGGAGGCGAGCTTGTGTACGCGAGTTACCGAATCCTTTTTAAACTTTTTTGTGAGGAACTGGAGACGAGAAAGAAGAAGCAACAAAAACACCTTTACACCTTCCCTCCTTTCAGTCATCATCCTGTCACTTCAGCAGACACCTCACCAATCTGCTTCACCTCCATCAAAGCAAACCAGTGTGGGAAAATGAGAAAAACAATCGTAAAACCTCAAGGTTGATTAATTTATTCCAAAGGTACTTCTTTATTCCCCTGCCCAATGAGAATGGATGGATTTCATTCATGTTGATAGACTTTGCTCGCAACAAAACACCCTCGGGTAGTTTTATTGTGAAACTTTTTTCTCCTCCCCCCAAAGGCTCCCCATGAGACTCGGTCATAAAGAGACTTGTAACGATATGTGGACTGCTGTGCTGCCGTTTACATATCTGATTGTTTCTCTGATACCGTGATACACAATGGAATGAATTTTGCATACCGGGACATTTTCTTCACCTCTTTATTTTTGTTTTTTGATGCCATCCTGATTACATCTAATAGGAATTGCACTTAATTTCCCCTTCTCTGTTTTTGTTGCAGATTGTTCTCTGTTTAACTCAAACTTGCAACCTTCCATGTTGCGTTCTCACCCCTGATTGTTTGGGTTTGACTATAAGACTCCCTCTTATCTTAAAATGCCTTTTGAACAACGTCAGTCTCGTTAGAGCTCACAGCGGCTTCTTATTGGCTCTATCTCCATGTTTGTGTTACTAATAAAACACTCGTCAGTATCGACCGCTCACTTTTGACCTTGTTTTCTTTTCATGTTTATAATCTAGCTAATTTTAAAACTTTTTTGTTCTGCATTTTTGTGGCTAGTGGGAGTTGCTGCCACCGTGTGGTGAAAATGGAAACTGCAGTTTTGATCATTATAGTGAGCAACAACCTTTAAGTTTTATATTAAATCCATCGTTCTTTTCACATTATGACTAAGTTAGGTAGATTTTTTTATTTATAAATTGTGCATTATATAAATATATATGTATGTATGTGTGTATATATATATATACATACATAAATATTTTGCTGCAGATTTCAATCAAACAATCACTGTTTTATCAACATTTTCCAATATGTGAGGGGAATTAATATTTCTGAACATTGTCACTAAAGCTGCTGAAGCCTTGTTGGCTTCCAAACTAATTTGCTCTTGATATTGTCTAATGTTTTAATGTTTTGTTTGTACTTTTAAAGGTGTTTTATTCAAACAAACGGGTACGTTTATCTGCCAAGAGGAAACACGTCTCCTCATCAAAGGGTTTGTGTGAACTTCTTTTCTCTTCTATCAAATACAGGTCGTCGTCTTCCTCCGCTTATCCGGGTCCGGGTCGTGGGGGCAGCATCCCAACTAGGGAGCTCCAGACCGCCCTCTCCCCGGCCACCTCCACCAGCTCCTCCGGCAGGACCCCAAGGTGTTCCCGGACCAGATTGGAGATGTAACCTCTCCAACGTGTCCTGGGTCGACCCGGGGGCCTCCTGCCGGCAGGACATGCCCGAAACACCTCCCCAGGGAGGCGTCCAGGAGGCATCCTGACCAGATGCCCAAACCACCTCAACTGACTCCTTTAAATCCGGAGGATCAGCGGTTCTGCTCCGAGTCCCTCCCGAATGTCCGAGCTCCTCACCCTATCTCTAAGGCTGAGCCCGGCCACCCTACGGAGGAAACTCATTTTGGCCGCTTGTTTGCGCGATTTCGTTCTTTCGGTCATTACCCAAAGCGCATGACCATAGGTGAGGATTGGGACGTAGATCGACCGGTAAATCCAGAGCCTGGCTTTCTGGCTCAGCTCCCTCTTCACCACGACAGATCGGCTCAGCGTCCGCATCACTGCAGATGCTGAACCAATCCGCCTGTCGATCTCCCGATCCCTCCTACCCTCACTCGTGAACAAGACCCCGAGATACTTAAACTCCTCCACTTGAGGTAGGACCTCTGTCCCGACCCGGAGTTGGCAAGCCACCCTTTTCCGGTCGAGAGCCATGGTCTCAGATTCGGAGGTGCTGATCCCTCATCCCAGCCGCTTCACACTCGGCTGCGAACCTAACCAGCAAGAGCTGAAGGTCATAGCTGGATGAAGCTAGGAGGACCACATCATCCGCAAAAAGCAGAGACGAGATTCTCCTGCCACCAAACTCAACACACTCCACCCCACGGCTGTGCCTGGAAATTCTGTCCATAAAGGTAATGAACAGAACCAGTGACAAAGGGCAGCCCTGGCGGAGTCCAACCCTCACCGGGAACAGGTCCGACTTACTACCGGCTATGCGGACCAAACTCATGCTCCTCTGGTAAAGGGACTGAATGGCCCTTAACAGAAAGCCACCCACCCCATACTCCTGGAGCGTCCCCCACAGGGTGCCCCTGGGGACACGGTCATAAGCCTTCTCCAAATCCACAAAACACATGTGGATTGGTCGGGCAAACTCCCATGCCTTCTCCTTCACCCTTGCAAGGGTATAGAGCTGGTCCACAGTTCCACAGCCAGGACGAAAACCACATTGCTCCTCCTCAACCTGAGATTCAACTATCGATCGGACCCTCCTCTCCAGTACCTTGGAGTAGACCTTTCCAGGGAGGCTGAGGAGTGTGATCCCCCTACAGTTGGAACATACCCTCAGGTCACCCTTCTTAAAGATGGGGGCCACCACCCCGGTCTGCCACTCCACAAGAACTGCCCCGATGACCACGCAATGTTGCAGAGACGTGTCAACCACGACAGCCCTACAACATCCATAGCCTTGAGATACCCAGGACGAACCTCATCCGCCCCCGGGGCTCCACCGCTGTAGTTGTTTGACTACCTCAGCAACGTCTGCCCCCGAGATTGGACAGTCCATCCCCAGGTCTCCCGGCTCTGGTTCCTCCTCGGAATGCGCGTAGGTGGGATTGAGGAGCTCCTCAAAGTATTCCTTCCACCGTCCGACTATAGCCCCAGTTGACGTCAGCAGCTCCCCATCCCCACTGTAAACAGTGTGAGCGAGTTGCTGCCTCCCTCTCCTGAGGCGCCGGACAGTTTGCCAGAACCTCTTTGGAGCCAGTCGATAGTCTTTCTCCATGGCCTCACCAAACTCCTCCCACACCCGAGATTTTGCCTCGGCAACTCCCACTGCTGCACCCCGCTTGGCTATCCGGTACCTGTCTGCTGCCTCCGGAGACCCACAGATCAGCCACGCCACGCAAATACAGGTCCTTCTCAAAAAATTAGCATATTGTGATAAAGTTCATTATTGTCTGTAATGTACTGATAAACATTAGATTTTCATATATATTAGATTCATTACACACAACTGAAGTAGTTCAAGCCTTTTATTGTTTCTAATATTGATGATTTTGGCATACAGCTCATGAAAACCCAAAATTCATATCTCAAAAAATTAGCATATCATTAAAAGGTTCTCTAAATGAGCTATTAACCTAATCATCTGAATCAACTAATTAACTCTAAACACCTGCAAAAGATTCCTGAGGCTTTTAAAAACTCCCAGCCTGGTTCATGGGTAAGACTGCCGACCTGACTGCTGTCCAGAATGCCATCATTGACACCCTCAAGCAAGAGGGTAAGACAAGGAAAGAAATTTCTGAACGAATAGGCTGTTCCCAGAATGCTGTATCAAGGAACCTCAGTGGGAAGGAAAGTGTGGAAGAAAACGCTGCACAACAAAGAGGTGGCCGGACCCCGAGGAAGATTGTGGAGAAGGACCGATTCCAGACCTTGGGGGACCTGCGGAAGACTGAGTCTGGAGTAGAAACATCCAGAGCCACCGTGTGCAGGAAATAGGCCACAGGTGCCGCATTCCCCAGGTCTAGCCACTTTTGAACCAGAAACTGCAGTAGAAGCCCCTGACCTGGGCTACAGAGAAGCAGCACTGGACCGTTGCTCAGTTGTCCAAAGTACTTTTTTCGGATGAAAGCAAATTTTGCATGTCATTCGGAAATCAAGGTGCCAGAGTCTGGAGGAAGACTGGGCAGAGGGAAATGCCAAAATGCCTGAAGTCCAGTGTCAAGTACCCACAGTCAGTGATGGTCTGGGGTGCCATGTCAGCTGCTGGTGTTGGTCCACTGTGTTTTATCAAGGGCAGGGTCAATGCAGCTAGCTATCAGGAGATTTTGGATCACTTCATGCTTCTTTCTGCTGAAAAGCTTTATGGAGATGAAGATTTAATTTTTCAGCACGATCTGGCACCTGCTCACAGTGCCAACACCACTGGTAAATGGTTTACTGACCATGGTATTACTGTGCTCAGTTGGCCTGCCAACTCTCCTGACCTGAACCCCGTAGAGAATCTGTGGGATATTGTGGAGAGAAAGTTGAGAGACGCAAGAGCCAACACTCTGGATGAGTTTAAGGCCGCTATCGAAGCATCCTGGGCCTCCATAACACCTCAGCAGTGCCACAGGCTGATTGCCTCCATGCCACGCCGCATTGAAGCAGTCATTTCTGCAAAAGGATTCCTGACCAAGTATTGAGTGCATAACTGAACATAATTATTTGAAGGTTGACTTTTTTTGTGTTAAAAACACTTTTCTTTTATTGGTCGGATGAAATATGCTGATTTTTTGAGATAGGAATTTTGGGTTTTCATGAGCTGTATGCCAAAATCATCAATATTAGAAACAATAAAAGGCTTGAACTACTTCAGTTGTGTGTAATGAATAATATACGGTATATGAAAGTCTAATGTTTATCAGTACATTACAGACAATAATGAACTTGATCACAATATGCTAATTTTTTTGAAGGACCTGTAGAAACTGGATAGTGATGCAGGAAATTTAGAATTCAGATTTATCTTTTGTTAATTATCACCATATTTAAGACTAACGAGACTCAGAATAGCCTAAATAACCTAAAATCACTTTCAGGATCTCTTAAACGTCCTGCAGTTTACCTGTTAAATCATCAAATCCACTTTTATTTAGACCTGCAATGAAACAAGTGCTTTAAAAAAAAGAGTGTATCCTATCAGCTCTTTATCCAGCCCATAGTGCTGCACATGAAGTCATTTTATGGATGC
>NC_091742.1:53228914-53231414 GCF_043380555.1 Nothobranchius furzeri
AACGTAAAGCTATGGTTTATGGGCTTCACCCTCCCATATTCCAGCCAAACTTGACAAAGCTCTTCAGATGAGAAGGAAACATCTCCAAAAAACCAAAGAAGTTCACACACCTTCATTTGAACCCCTTTAGATCATAATGGTTAAATAATGCATTTATCTTCTGTGTCTGATATACCTTAAGCCATTCCAGGTTTATGTTCTCCCTTCGCTGGTTGAGGTCCTTGGTGAAGGCAGCCTTGAATCGCACACTATAGGCAGGATCATCATCTGAGATCTTCATTGCATGCTGGAGGTGGCACAGGGCAGGGAGAACCACAGAGCAGGATACGTAGTTTTCCCCACCAAGCAGCTCAGTGATGTACCTACACACACACACACAGAGAGAGAGAGAGAGAGAGAGAGAGAGAGAGAGAGAGAGAGAGAGAGAGAGAGAGAGAGAGAGAGAGAGAGAGAGAGAGAGAGAGAGAGAGAGAGAGAGAGAGAGAGAGAGAGAGAGAGAGAGAGAGAGAGAGAGAGAGAGAGAGAGAGAGAGAGAGAGAGAGAGAGAGAGAGAGAATTAATGACCAATTCATATGACTCAGATTACACATTTTTTAAATTCTTAATCACATTACATTTAAAGGCAAGTGGTTCTTAGATACAAAAGTGACATTTCAAAGAACTTGTATGCCAATTCATGAACATGTTATCTTTGTAGACCATACCTGCATGGCTCCAGCATTTTCTCCAGCTTTGCCAGCCTCTCATATTCAGCATTTGTTGGGAGGGCAAGATTGTGCTTCTGCTGAGACAGCGTTGTGTGCAGAGCGTCTCTGTTTCGCCTCACGCGTTTGACCATCTCAAGGGTGGAATTCCACCGTGTTGGAACATCTTGCACAAGTTGTTCCTGTTCTTGTCCAAGGGAGGCTTGCTGGGCATTCAGCTCGTCTGAGTTTGCTGGACTGTGTTTGAAATGTCCGACCACTTTACGGCACTTGACCAGAATGCCATCAAAACCACTTTCCCGAAGTGACACTACTATAGCTCTCTGAATAACATGTGCAACGCAGGGCAAATGCTCGAATGGCAGTATCCTCCCTGCTGCCACCATGTTACGAGCGCTGTCTGTTCCAATAGTGCTGGTTTTGGCAGCTATCCCCCACTGATTAGCAACGTCAAGAAACTGCCTGGCACATGCGTCTGCAAATTGGCGCTCCTCTGTTTTCATCACACCTAACGGTCAAACAAAGATCAGAATAAGTTCACAAGCAGTAAACAACTAGCAATCATTAAGAAGCAAACATAATGTGGTGGTAATTCATGGTGTTGTGCTAATTAATAAGTAGGCTAATTAAATTAAACAACAGTTAGTTCTAACCAAGTAATTTGATTGGACAAGAGACATTCCTTGAGTGCTGATATTGGAGCACAACAGCACTGGGACATTTTACAGACAATATGAGGCGTTCTAATGTTATGTTGTGTTATTTTTGTGTTGCCTAGCAACAGCATTCTAGTTGGAACCATTTGTGTTGGCGGAGCTAAATAAATGATTGAATAAACTAACAAATTATAATCTTATGTCGCTTATTATTGTTAAATAAGAAAATTTGCTCTTAGAACTGTTGTATAAAAACAATATCACATGAGAGGGAGTGCTGTTGTGCTAAACATCAGCACTGGTGTGATTATGTATTCATGATATGAATCACACAAATGCATATATTCAACACAACAGCACTCCCTCTCGCGTGTTAACCTCTCGGTTAATTATGAAATTTAAAAGGACATAGCCTACCTAAAGCAAAGGAGTGAAGTTCCCAGCTGGCATCGATGAGGTGTGCAGTAACACCGAGGTAGTTATCATTACTGACAGAGGTCCAGTGGTCCCCAGTCAGTGCTACACAAGTTGCCTCCACCAACTTCTCATCTTTCGCGGCTTTCTCTGTTGCATGCTGGTCATGTATTTTCCTCACGATTGTTCGCCTCGCAGGTAGTTTGTAGGATGAGTCACCCGTGGCCGCCTGGAGAACAAGCTCGAGCCCATCATCTTCGACCACGCTGATGGGTCGTCAGCTAGTGGCAATCCACTGAGCAAGGAGATCAGTGAGCTTACTTGATGGAGCTGCACTGATGGGCTTGCCTCGGTTGCACTCAAACATAGTAGTTTGACGAAAACTCTTCCCCTGCGCAACACGTGGTCCAGCATCTTCCAAATTAGCTAAGGGATGCTTAGCGTTTAGGTGGTACTTGAGACTGGAAGAACTTCTACAGTAAACAAATTCCGCATTGCACAAGGTGCAAACAACTTTAGTCTTGTCGAGGTTTCCATTGGGAAGCTTCTTAAAAAAAAATTTTCCCTGGAGCAAACCCAACGGCTTCATAGGTGCATCCATGTTGGCACGTCACATTTGAAGATTCCTCCGGCATTAAAGATAATCTCTTTCGCGCGTATACATCCACGCTTTATATGTCGATGATCCGCGCCGAGTATACATCCGCGCCAACCAGGTATCCATCC